>NC_056440.1:14067365-14094865 GCF_018296145.1 Oncorhynchus tshawytscha
GGTTATATTTATATTTATATTTGTTCTTCACTGGTTTCCCTTTTCTTGTGGCAACAGGACACAAATATTGCCACTGTGATTGCACACTGTGGTATTTCACCCAATAGATATGGGAGTTTGTCAAAATTGGGATTGTTTTCAAATTCTTTGAGGGTCATTTCCCTTTGAGGGAAATGTGTGTCTCTAATATGGTCATACATTTGGCAGGAGGTTAGGAAGTGCAGCTCAGTTTCCTCTTCATTTTGTGGACAGTGTGCACACAGCCTATCTTCTCTTGAGAGCCGTTTCTCAATGGCGGCGTTTCTCAATAGTGTTTCTCAATAGCGTTTCTCAATAGCATGGCTATGCTCACTAAGTCTGTACATAGTCAAAGATTTCCCTTAAGTTTATGTCAGTCACAGTGGTCAAATCAAGTCCCTGTTCCATAAATGTTGTACCTGTTCCACTACATCCCCGTCGATGAGAATGGGGGCGTGCTTGGTCCTCCTTTTCCAATAGTCCACAATTATCTTCTTTGTCTTGATCATGCTGAGGGAGAAGTTGTTGTCCTGGCACCACACGTTCAGGTCTCTGACGTCCTCCCTATAGGCTGTCTCATCATTGTCAGTGATAAGGCCTACCTACCACTGTTGTGTCATTGGCAAACTTGATGATGGTGTTGGAGTGGTGCCTGGCTATGCAGTCATGAGTGAACAGGGAGTACAGGAGAGGACTGAGTATGCACCCCTGAAGGGCCTCTGTCTTGAGGATCAGCGTGGCGGATGTGTTGTTACCTACCCTTATCACCTGGGGGCGGCCCATCAGGAAGTCCAGGTGTGCGAGCGTTGCAAAATACATTTAGAAATCCATGTTATTGAATTATTGCACCCACACTGCTCGCGCGCGCCTACGACCGTCTGTGTTGCCAAGGGCTAAAATAGAAATCAGTTCTATTTCTGACTCAGATCGCACTGCAAGTCCTGCCTCTCCCATCTCCTCATTGGTTTATAGAAGCAGGTACCCACGTGCCATCTCCTCATTGGTTTATAGAAGCAGGTACCCACGTGCCATCTCCTCATTGGTTATACCCACAAGCAGGTACCCACGTGCCATCTCCTCATTGGTTATACCCACGTTGGTGACTGAGAGACGAACAAGGTCAGTAGCGGTAATGCACCTAATTTATGAAAGTTGCCAATCGCAATATAAAGTCAAGAGAAGAAAAGGCCTGGAAGGAAAAGAGATGACTAGAAACAATTCGGTTGACCATTTTATGTGTGGATTAATTGGCGGAGTGGAGGATCTTGTGCATTTCAGGTAAAATAACAACTCAATGTTTATATCCCAGGACAAATTAGCTAGCAAGTGCAAGCTAACTAGCTAAATTGACATCAATGTTTAATGCTTTTGTTTTGATATTTTGACCTGTGTGTCGTGTTCGCGCTTGGTGTGGGGGGACAAAATAAATGTATGCACAATGGCGCACGTGCGCAGCCGGTTTGGGTTCCGTGTTAGTCAGCTAGCTAACATAAATCGCATTCCTCTTTATTTGATTCAAGTTGTTGAGTCGGCTAAATTAACTGCATTAGCTAATTATGTGAAATGTAAACTAAGTAGAAAAATATATAAAATAAAATATATCTCTCTCTCTCAATCTCTGCTGCTTCTCCTTAATTTTTTAATCAATTTCTTTCTCTCGCTTTGAACCAACTACTCATCACACTTTATGCACTGCAGTGTTGGCATGTGTGCGTGTCTGTGTGCATGTGTGCGTGTATGTGTGTCTGTGTGCATGTGTGCGTGTCTGTGTGCATGTGTGCGTGTCTGTGTGCGTGTCTGTGTGCATGTGTGCGTGTATGTGTGTCTGTGTGCATGTGTGCGTGGGTGCGTGCACTTGTACGTGTGTGTTCTCGTGTATGTGTGCTTGGGTGTGTGTGTGTGTGCGCGTGTGTGTGTGTGCGCATGTACGTGTGTATGCATGTGTGTGTGTGTGTGTGAGTCATTGTGTCTGCCCGCCTGCCTGTCTGCCCTAGGGACATGACTCTGTCCTCACACAGCAGAAGACCTAGACAGCATGGTGACACTGGAAGGATGCTGATGTGATTTGTGGGTGTGTGTGTGTGTTTGTGTGTGTGTGTGTGTGTGTGTGTGTGTGTGTGTGTGTGTGTGTGTGTGTGTGTGTGTGTGTGTGTGTGTGTGTGTGTGTGTGTGTGTGTGTGTGTCTGTGTGTGTGTGTGTGTGTGAGAGAGAGAGGAGAGAGGAGAGAGAGAGAGGGGAGGGAGAAAGAGAGGGGGAGAAAGAGAGGGAGAAAGAGAGGGGGAGAGAGAGAGGGAGAAAGAGAGGGGAGAGAGAGAGACTGAGAGAGGGGAAGTGTGTGTCTGTATGTGTGTGTGTGTGTGTTTGTGTGTTGGATTGTCAGTGTAGTATGTGTGTGTGTGTGTGTGTGTGTGTGTGTGTGTGTGTGTGTGTGTGTGTGTGTGTGTGTGTGTGTGTGTGTGTGTGTGTGTGTGTGTGTGTGTGTGTGTGTGTGTGTGTGTGTGTGTTGGATTGTCAGTGTAGTATGTGTGTGTGTGTGTGTGTGTGTTGGATTGTCAGTGTAGTATGTGTGAGCGTGTGCGTAGAGACAGAATACTTGTTGGAGGCTTGAGCACTGTATGGAGCTAGAGAGCTGAGGAGATATTTATCCTAGCTGGTATCTCCTCATGGTACTGTCATGGTATTATGAGGAGATATTTATCCTAGCTGGTATCTCCTCATGGTTTTGTCATGGTATTGTGAGGAGATATTTATCCTAGTTGGTATCTCCTCATGGTTTTGTCATGGTATTGTGAGGAGATATTTATCCTAGCTGGTATCTCCTCATGGTACTGTCATGGTATTGTGAGGATATATTTATCCTAGCTGGTATCTCCTCATGGTACTGTCATGGTATTGTGAGGAGATATTTATCCTAGCTGGTATCTCCTCATGGTTTTGTCATGGTATTGTGAGGAGATATTTATCCTAGCTGGTATCTCCTCATGGTACTGTCATGGTATTGTGAGGAGATATTTCTCCTAGCTGTGCTGTCATGGTATTGTGATAGAGAGAATGTGAGAGGGCCCTGTGTGTTACACCGCTGTGACAACGCTGCTGCCTGCCTGCCGCATCTTGACTGATGTAACAAATCACTACAGGGATGGACTGAACTGTGTGTGCAGTCACAAATCACCCCCACTCAGGACCGGCTATGAAACACAGTCAAACTCTCTCAAACCCAGACGGAGAATTACAGTGACAGGCAGAAAGCAGTCCAAGTGATATGTGCTTTCAGATAATACAGCAGTATTGTCTTGACTGATGTGAACACACACACACACACACACACACACACACACACACACACACACACACACACACACACACACACACACACACACACACACACACACACACACACACACACACATGCCTGGCATTTATCTCACACACTACTGCCCTATAGAGCACTCCACAGTGAATTCATCACCATGCCATTCTAATGATCAGCCCTCTTAATAATTGAACTGCAAATGAGTGCCGAGCTACTCGTCAATAATTTATTAGCTGCATTGTATTAAACTACAGTTACAGCAGCAGCATAGAGCTCCTTCCTTTGTGTTAGAGAACAGAGGAGAGGACAGAGGAGAGAACAGATGAGAGAACAGAGGAGAAGAGAGGACAGAGGAGAGGACAGATGAGAGACCAGAGGAGAGAACAGAGGACAGAGGAGAGAACAAATGAGAGAACAGAGGACAGAAGAGAGAACAGAGGAGAGGACAAAGGAGAAGAGAGGACAGAGGAGAGAACAGAGGAGAGAACAGAGGAGAGGGCAAAGGAGATAACAGAGAAGAGAACAGAGGAGAGAACAGAAGATAGACCAGAGCAGAGGAGAGATAGGCTACTAGGAATGATACCAGCTAAAGAGGACAGAAACACATACTAACTGAGGTGTAAAATCTGATGAAATGGGGGGTTGTCATGGGACCAGATGGTTCTATTGAGTCAAATCTCTCTGTCTTGTCTTCTATTGATTATAATCTCTCTGTTTTGTCTTCTATTGAGTAGAATATCTCTGTATTGTCTTCTATTGAGTAGAATATCTCTGTCTTGTCTTCTATTGAGTAGAATATCTCTGTCTTGTCTTCTATTGAGTAGAATATCTCTGTCTTGTCTTCTATTGAGTAGGATCTCTGTCTTGTCTTCTATTGAGTAGAATCTCTCTGTCTTGTCTTCTATTGAGTAGAATATCTCTGTATTGTCTTCTATTGAGTAGGATCTCTGTCTTGTCTTCTATTGAGTAGAATCTCTCTGTCTTGTCTTCATTTGAGCAGACTCTCTCTGTTTTGTCTTCTATTGAGTAGAATATCTCTGTATTGTCTTCTATTTAGTAGAATCTCTCTGTTTTGTCTTCTATTGAGTAGAATATCTCTGTATTGTCTTCTATTGAGTAGAATATCTCTGTCTTGTCTTCTATTGAGTAGGATCTCTGTCTTGTCTTCTATTGAGTAGAATCTCTCTGTCTTGTCTTCATTTGAGCAGACTCTCTCTGTCTTGTCTTCTATTGAGTAGAATCTCTCTGTCTTGTCTTCTATTGAGTAGAATATCTCTGTCTTGTCTTCTATTGAGTAGGATCTTTGTCTTGTCTTCTATTGAGTGGAATCTCTGTCTTGTCTCCTATTGAGTAGAATCTGTGGAAGACTGGGGGCCAAGTACCTGACCATGTACCTGTAGTTCTGTTCATAATGGTTGTATCTGGACCTTTGTAACTGCTTCTCTCTCTGCACTGTTATCTCAAATCCCATCAAATGTTATTTGTCACGTGTCGAATACAACCTTACCCCGAAATGCTTACTTACAAGCCCTTAACCAACAATGCAGTTTTAAGAAAATAAGAGTTCAGAAAGTATTTACTAAATAAAGTTTTAAAAAAGTAATACAATAAAATAACAATAACGAGGCTATATACAGGGGGTACTGGTACTGAGTCAATGTGCGGGGGTACAGCAATATTGCAAAACACAGCTTAGCCTTTTGTTAATCCACCTGTCGTCTCAGATTTTGAAATTATACTTTACAGCGAAAGCAATCCAAGCGTTTGTGTAAGTTTATCGATCTCATGACAAAACATTATGTACACTTAGCATCAGGTAGCTTGGTCACGAAAATCAGAAAAGCAATCAAATTAATCGTTTACCTTTGATGGTCTTCAGATGTTTTCACTCACGAGACTCCCAGTTACACAACAAATGTTCCTTTTGTTCCATAAAGATTATTTTTATATACAAAATACCTCCGTTTGTTTGACGCATTATGTTCAGAAATCCACAGAAAAGAGCGGTCATTACAATGCAGACAAATTCCAAATAATATCCGTAATGTCCACAGAAACATGTCAAACGTTTTTTTATAATCAATCCTCAGGTTGTTTTTAAAATATATAATCGATAATATATCAACCGCAAATGTCTTTCACAGTAGGAGAGGGAAAAACAAAAGCTGTCCAAATTCTGTTGCGCGAGCAAAACTCATGTGACCACCTGACGCGATGTTATCTTTCTGGCTCATTTTTCAAAATAAAAGCCTGAAACTATGTCTGAAGTTGACATTTTGAGGAAGCGATAGGAAAAGGAATCTGGTTGATATCCCTTTAAATGGAGCAATGGGAGGCTATGGAACATGGAGTTTTCAAAATAGAAGCCACTTTCTGGTTTGATTTTTCTCAGGGTTTCGCCTGCAATATCAGTTCTGTTATACTCACAGACAACATTTTGACAGTTTTGGAAACTTTAAAGTGTTTTCTATCCTAATCTGTCAATTACAGTGGGGCAAAAAAGTATTTAGTCAGCCACTAATTGTGCAAGTTCTCCCAATTAAAAAGACGAGACAGGCCTGTAATTTTCATCATAGGTACACTTCAACTATGACAGACAAAATGAGAAAAAAAATCCAGTCCAGGATCCAGTTGCAGTGGAAGGTGTTTAGTCCCAGGGTCCTTGGCTTTGTGATGAGCTTTGTGGGTACTATGGTGTTGAACGCTGAGCTGTAGTCAATGAACAGCATTCTCACATAGATGTTAATTTTGTCCAGGTGGGAAAAGGCAGTGTGGAGTACAATTGAGATTGCATCATCTGTGGATCTATTAGGGTGGTATGCTGGTGTTGATGTGTGTCATGACCAGCCTTTCAAAGCATTTCATGGCTACAGAGTGAGTGATTGCTACGGGGCGGTAGACATTTAGGCAGATTACCTTGGAGTTTTTGGGCATAGGGACTATGGTGGTCAGCTTGCAGCATGTAGGTATTACAGACTTGATTAGGGAGAGTTTGAAAATGTCAGTGAACACTTGTCCAAGCATGAACAGGTCCGCACATGTTTTGATTACACGTCCTGGTAATCCGTCTGGCCCAGCTGCCTTGTGAATGTTGACCTGTTTAAAGGTCCTACTCACATCGGCTACGGAGAGTGTATCACACAGTCATCCGGAACCGCTGGTGTTCTCATACATGCTTCCGTGTTGCTTGCATCGAAGTAGGCATAAAAGGCATTTAGCTCGTCTGGTAGGCTTGCCTCACTGGGCAGCTCGCGGGTGGGTTTACTTTTACAGTTTGCAAGCATTTCCGACGAGCGCCTAAGCCAGTGTAGTAGGATTCAATCTTAGTCCTGTATTGATGCTTTGCCTGTTTGATGCTTCATCTGATTGAATAGCGGGATGTCTTATAAGCATCTGGATTAGTGTCCCACACTGCAAATCTAGTCTAGCTCATTGTGGATTTTGCCTGTAATCCATGGCTTCTGGTTGGGATATGTACGTACGGTCACTGCGGTCACTAATTGAGGAAACTGGTGACTGAGGTGGTATTCAACTCAATGTCATCGGATGAATCATGGAACATATTCCAGTCTGTGCTAGCAAAACAGTACTGTAGCTTAGCATCTGCGTCATCTGACCACTTCCGATTATTGAGCGAGTCACTGCTTTACGAGTCACTGTTCACAAGGAACTAACTAGGCTGCTGAAAAGAGAGAGAAAGAAGAAAGAAAGAAAGAAAGATAGAAAAAAAGAAAGAAAGAAAAAGAGTGAGAGAAAGAAAGAGTGGGAGAAAAGAGAGAAACGAAACAGAGAGAGACAGAGAGAGAGTAGACTGCAGACAGTAGATGAGAGAGGGAAACAGTGGGTTCAGTTGTTCTTAGTTACAGGGTAAAGCAACAAAAGGTCCCAGAGTCAGAGCCTCCACTATTTTTGATTTATTTCACCTTTATTTAACCAGGTAGGCTAGTTGAGAACAAGTTCTCATGTGCAACTGCCACCTGGCCAAGATAAAGCATAGCAATTCGACACATACCACAACACAGATTTACACATAGGATAAACAAAACATAGTCAATAATACAGTAGAACAAAAGAAAACAAAAAGTCTATATACAGTGAGTGCAAATGAGGTAAGATAAGAGAGTTAAGGCAATAAATAGGCCATGGTGGCAAAGTAATTACAATAGCAATTAAACACTGGAATGGTAGCTGTACAGAAGATGAATGTGCAAGTAGAGATACTGGGGTGCAAAGGAGCAAGATAAATAAATAAATACAGTATGGGGATGAGGTAGATAGATGGGCTGTTTACAGATGGGCTATGTACAGGTGCAGTGATCTGTGAGCTGCTCTGACAGCTGGTGCTTAAAGCTAGTGAGGGAGATATGAGTCTCCAGCTTCAGAGATTTTTGCAGTTCGTTCCAGTCATTGGCAGCAGAGAACTGGAAGGAAAGTTGGCCAAAGGAAGTGTTGGCTTTGGGGATGACCAGTGAAATATACCTGCTGGAGCGTGTGCTACGAGTGGGTGCTGCTATGGTGGCCAGTGAGCTGAGATAAGGTGGGGATTTATCTAGCAGAGACTTGTAGATAACCTGTAGCCTGTGGGTTTGGCGATGAGTATGAAGCGAGGGCCAACCAACAAGAGTGTACAGGTCACAATGGTGGGTAGTGTATGGGGCTTTGGTGACAAAACGGATGGCACGGTGATAGACTGCAACCAGTTGGTTGAGTAGAGTATTGGAGGCTATTTTATAGATGACATCACCGAAGTCGAGGCTCGGTAGGATGGTCAGTTTTACGAGGGTATGTTTGGCAGTATGAGTGAAGGATGCTTTGTTGCAATATAGGAAGCCGATTCTAGATTTAATTTTGGATTGGAGATGCTTAATGTGAGTCTAGAAGGAGAGTTTACAGTCTAACCAGACACCTAGGCATTTGTAGTTGTCCACGTATTCTAAGTCAGAGCCGTCCAGAGTAGTGATGCTGGACGGGCGAGCAGGTGCAGGCAGTGATCGGTTGAATAGCATGCATTTAGTTTTACTTGCGTTTAAGAGCAGTTTGAGGCCACGGAAGGAGAGTTGTATGGCATTGATGCTCGCCTGGAGGTTAGTTAACACAGTGTCCAAAGAAGGGACAGAAGTATACAGAATCGTGTCGTCTGCATAGAGGTGGATCAGAGAAACACCAGCAGGAAGAGCAACATCATTGATGTATACAGAGAAGAGAGTCGGCCCGAGGATTGAACCCTGTGACACCCCCATAGAGACTGCCAGAGGTCCGGACAACAGGCCCT
Organism: Oncorhynchus tshawytscha; assembly: GCF_018296145.1. Classification (NCBI taxonomy): domain Eukaryota; kingdom Metazoa; phylum Chordata; class Actinopteri; order Salmoniformes; family Salmonidae; genus Oncorhynchus; species Oncorhynchus tshawytscha. The sequence continues at coordinate 14,075,969 of NC_056440.1, forward strand.
CCGATTTGACACACTGAACTCTATCAGAGAAATAGTTGGTGAACCAGGCAAGGCAATCATCTGAGAAACCAAGGCTGTCGAGTCTGCCAATAAGAATGTGGTGATTGACAGAGTCGAAAGCCTTGGCCAGGTCGATGAATACGGCTGCACAGTAATGTCTCTTATCGATAGCGGTTATGATGTCATTTAGGACCTTGAGCGTGGCTGAGGTGCACCCATGACCAGCTGTGGAACCAGATTGCATAGCGGAGAAGGTACGGTGGGATTCAAAATGGTCGGTAATCTGTTTGTTAACTTGGCTTTCAAAGACCTTAGAAAGACAGGGTAGGATAGATATAGGTCTGTAGCAGTTTGGGTCTAGAGTGTCACCCCCTTTGAATAGGGGGATGACCGCGGCAGCTTTCCAATCTTTGGGAATCTCAGATGATACGAAAGAGAGGTTGAACAGGCTAGTAATAGGGGTTGCAACAATTTCGGCAGATAATTTTAGAAAGAGAGGGTCCAGATTGTCTAGCCCGGCTGATTTGTAGTGGTCCAGATTTTGCAGCTCTTTCAGAACATCAGCTATCTAGATATGGGTAAAGGAGAAATGGTGGGGGCCTTGGCGGGTTGCTGTGGAAGGTGCCGGGCAGTTGACCGGGGTAGGGCTAGCCAGGTGGAAAGCATGGCCAGCCGTAGAAAAATGCTTATTGAAATTCTCAATTATAGTGGATTTATTGGTGGTGACAGTGTTTCCTAGCCTCAGAGCAGTGGTCAGCTGGGAGGAGGTGCTCTTTTTCTCCATGGCCTTTACAGTGTGCCAGAACTTTTTTGAGTTAGTACTACAGGATGCAAATTTCTGTTTGAAAAAGCTAGCCTTAGCTTTCCTAACTGCCTGTGTATATTTGTTCCTAACTTCCCTGAAAAGTTGCATATCACGGGGGCTATTCGATGCTAATGCAGAACGCCACAGAATGTTTTTGTGCTGGTCAAGGGCAGACAGGTCTGGAGTGAACCAAGGACTATATCTATTCCTAACTCTACATTTTTTGAATGGGGCATGCTTATTTAAGATGGTGAGGAAGGCGCTTTTAAAGAATAGCCAGGCATCATCTACTGACGGGATGAGGTCAATGTCATTCCAGGACACCCCAGCCAGGTCGATTAGAAAGGCTGCTCGCAGAAGTGTTTTAGGGAGCGTTTGACAGTGATGAGGGGTGGTCGTTTGGTCGCAGACCCATTACGGATGCAGGCAATGAGGCAGTGATCGCTGAGATCTTGATTGAAAACAGCAGAGGTGTATTTGGAGGGCGAGTTAGTTAGGATGACATCTATGAGGGTGCCCGTGTTTACAGATTTGGAGTTGTACCTGGTAGGTTCATTGATAATTTGTTTGAGATTGGGGGCATCAAGCTTGGATTGTAGGATGGCCGGGGTGTTAAGCATGTCCCAGTTTAGGTCACATTGTAGTACGAGCTCAGAAGATAGATGGGGGGGGGCAATCAATTCACATATGGTATCGAGGGCACATCTGGGGGCAGAGGGAGGTCTATAGCAAGTGGCAACAGTGAGAGACTTGTTTCTGGAAAGGTGAATTTTCAGAAGTAGAAGCTCAAATTGTTTGGGAACAGAACTCTGCAGGCTATCTTTGCAGTAGATTGCAACACCGCCCTATTTGGCAGTTCTATCTTGGTGGAAAATGTTATAGTTAGCAATGGAGATTTCAGGGTTCTTGGTGGTTTTCCTAAGCCAGGATTCAGACACGGCTAAGACATCCGGGTTGGCAGAGTGTGCTAAAGCAGTGAGTAAAACAAACTTAGGGAGTAGGCTTCTAATGTTAACATTTATGAAACCAAGGCTTTTACGGTTACAGAAGTCAACAAATGAGAGCACCTGGGGAGTGGGTGTGGAGCTAGGCACTCTAGGACCTGGACTAACCTCTACATCACCAGAGGAACAGAGGAGAAGTAGGATAAGGGTACGGCTAAATGCTATACGAACTGGCCGTCTAGCACGTTCGGAACAGAGAGTAAAAGGAGCAGGTTTCTGGGCACGATAGCATAGATTCAAGGCATAGTGTACAGACAAAGGTAAGGTAGGATGTGAGTACATTGGAGGTAAACCTAGGCATTGAGTAATGATGAGAGAGATACAGTCTCAAGAGACTTTTAAACCAGGTGATGTCATCGCATATGTAGGAGGTGGGACAAGATGGTTGGTTAAGGCATATTGAGCAGGGCTAGAGGCTCTACAGTGAAATAAGACAGTAATCACTAACCAGGACAGCAATGGACGAGGCATATTGATATTAGAGAGAGGCATGCGTAGCCAAGTGAACATATGGGTCCAGTGAGTGGTTGGGCTGACTAGGGACACGGCTATTCAGACAGTTAGTAGGCCGAGGCTAAACAAGCTAGCAGTTAGCAGACCGGCGCTGGCAAGCTAGCAGTTAGCAGACCGTGGCTGGCAAGCCAACAGTTAGCAGACCGGGGCAGACAAGCTAGCAGTTAGCAGACCGGGGCTAGGAAGTTAGCCTTTGGGGGACGTCGCGATTAGAGTAAGTCTGTTTTGCCTCTTCGTGTGGTGACGTCGATAGACCAGTTGTGGAATTAGTAGGGTTCCAAGTATCTCTAGGTAGCTAGCTGGCCTAGCATGTTAGCATAATGGGCCTTCAGCGGGCGTCGCGCCTGAGGGGCCTGTTGGAATCCTCGGGTAGATTATGTCGGTATTCCAGTCGTGGAGGATCGGCAGGGTTCCGTGCCCCGTACCGGCAGTAGAAGGGGTCCGGATATTGTAGCTCAGGAGTGGGCTTCGGTGGTAGCACAGGAGCCCTGGCCGGGCTAGCTTCAGGCTAATTGGTGCTTGCTCCGGGATGGAAACGCTAGCCAGGAGTGGTCACCCGGGATTGCGGTTAGCTAGTTGCGAAGATCCAGATGAAAATGTTCAGAGGTTGTGGTAGGAATCCGGGGTCATCCGGAACCGCTGCCGCGGTCATCCCCCTCTTCAAAGGGGGAGACACCCTTGACCCAAACTGTTACAGACCTATATCCATCCTGCCCTGCCTATCTAAGGTCTTCGAAAGCCAAGTCAACAAACAGATCACTGACCATCTCGAATCCCACCGTACCTTCTCCGCTGTGCAATCTGGTTTCCGAGCCAGTCACGGGTGCACATCAGCCACGCTCAAGGTACTAAACGATATCATAACCGCCATCGATAAAAGACAGTACTGTGCAGCCGTTTTCATTGACCTGGCCAAGGCTTTCGACTCTGTCAATCACCATATTCTTATCGGCAGACTCAGTAGCCTCGGTTTTTCTAATGACTGCCTTGCCTGGTTCAACAACTACTTTGCAGACAGAGTTCAGTGTGTCAAATCGGAGGGCATGTTGTCCAGTCCTCTGGCAGTCTCTATGGGGGTGCCACAGGGTTGAATTCTCGGTCCAACTCTTTTCTCTGTATATATCAATGATGTTGCTCTTGCTCCGGGCGATTCCCTGATCCACCCCTTCGCAGACGACACCATTCTGTATACTTCTGGCCCTTCCTTGGACACTGTGCTATCTAACCTCCAAACGAGCTTCAACGCCATACAACACTCCTTCCGTGGCCTCCAACTGCTCCCTCTTGATTCTAGCCATCCCGGATCCGGGATCGTGAATACAGCCTCAAGCTCATTAGCATAACGCAACGTTAACTATTCATGAAAATCGCAAATGAAATTAAATAAATATGCTAGCTCTCAAGCTTAGCCTTTTGTTAACAACACTGTCATCTCAGATTTTCAAAATATGCTTTTCAACCATCAACCATAGCAAAACAAGCATTTGTGTAACAGTATTGATAGCTAGCGTAGCATTTAGCGTAGCATTCAGCGGCCAACATTTTCACAAAAACAAGAAAAGTCAAATAAAATCATTTACCTTTGAAGAACTTCGGATGTTTTCAATGAGGAGACTCTCAGTTAGATAGCAAATGTTCAGTTTTTCCAAAAAGATTCTTGTATGAGAAATCGCTCCATTTTGTTCATCACGTTTGGCTACCCAAAAAAAACGAAAATTCAGTCATCAAAACGGCGAACTTTTTTCCAAATTAACTCCATAATATCGACTGAAACATGGCAAACATTGTCTAGAATCAATCCTCAAGGTGTTTTTCACATATCTCTTCGATGATATATCATTCGTGGAAGTCTGCTCTCTCCTCTGAATCACATGGAAGAATGCTTGCAGCTGAAGATTACGCATCAATTTCGACAAAGGACACCGGGCAAATGTTGGTAAACCTGGTAAATGTTGTCTCTTATGGCCAATCTTCCAATGATATGCCTACAAATATGTCACAATGCTGCAGACACCTTGGGAAAATGGCAGAAAGTGTAGGCCCGTTCAGGGCGCATTCACAGCCATATAAGGAGACATTGGAACACAGCGCCTTCAAAATCTGCTGTTTGAAATTTCATCTTGGTTTCGCCTGTAGCATCAGTTCTGTGGCACACACAGATAATATCTTTGCAGTTTTGGAAACATCAGTGTTTTCTTTCCAAAGCTGTCAATTATATGCATAGTTGAGCATCTTTTCGTGTCAAAATATCTTGTTTAAAACGGGAACGTTTTTTTATCCATAAATTAAAAGAGCGCCCCCTATATCCAAGAAGTTAAATGCTAGTAAAACCAAATGCATGCTTTTCAACCATTCGCTGCATGCACCTGCACGCCCGACTAGCATCACCAACCTGGCTGGTTCCGACCTAGAATATGTGGACATCTATAAGTACCTAGGTGTCTGGTTAGTGTCTGTAAACTCTCCTTCCAGACTCATATCAAACATCTCCAATCCAAAATCAAATCTAGAATCGGCTTTCTATTTCGCAACAAAGCCTCCTTCACTTACCCTAGTAAAACTGACTATCCTACCGATCCTCGACCTCGGCGATGTCATCTACAAAATGACTTCCAATACTCTATTCAGCAAACTGGATGCAGTTTATCACAGTGCCATCTGCTTTGTTACTAAAGCACCTTATACCACCCACCACTGCGACCTGTATGCTCTAGTCGGCTGGCCCTCGCTACATATTTGTTACCAGACCCACTGGCTCCAGGTCATCTACAAGTCCATGCTAGGTAAAGCTCCGCCTTATCTCAGTTCACTGGTCACGATGGCAACACCCACCCGTAGCACGCGCTCCAGCAGGTGTATCTCACTGATCATCCCTAAAGCCAACACCTCATTTGGCCGCCTTTCCTTCCAGTTCTCTCCTGCCTGTGACTGGAACAAATTGCAAAAATTGTTGAAGTTGGAGACTTTCATCTCCCTCACCAACTTTAAACATCTGCTATCTGAGCAGCTAACCAATCGCTGCAGCTGTACATAGTCCATCGGTAAATAGCCCACCCAATTTACCTACCTCATCCCCATACTGTTTTTATTTATTTACTTTTCTACTCTTTTGCACACCAGTATCTCTACCTGCACATGACCATCTGATCATTTATCACTCCAGTGTTAATCTGCTAAAATTGTAATCATTCGCCTACCTCCTCAGGCCTTTTGCACACAATGTATATAGACTCCTTTTTTTCTTTTTTTCCTTTTTTCTACTGTGTTATTGACTTGTCTATTGTTTATTCCATGTGTAACTCTGTGTTGCTGTCTGTTCACACTGCTATGATTTATCTTGGCCAGGTCGCAGTTGTAAATGAGAACTTGTTCTCAACTAGCCTACCTGGTTAAATAAAGGTGGAAAAAAAATATGGAGAGAAATAGGTCCGTTATGCTTTGGTTTGAGTCACGTTGTTCGAACTGGTGAGAGCTTTCCGAGCTAAAGGTTAGCTGATGACCGCTAGCAATGGTTTGCTGACTGATAGCTGGTAGGTAGTTAGCTGGCTAGCTTCAGTTGAGGGGTTCCAGATCCGAAGTAAATATAAATACTTTAGAAAAAGCAGATCCACACCACATTGGGTGAGGTGGGTTGCAGGAGAGTATTTTGAAGTTGAGGTTTAGGAAAATATTTTTTAAAGATATGCGAAGAAAAATATGTAAAAAGATATATACAAGGGACACGACAGGACAAAGACGTCTGACTGCTACGCCATCTTGGAAGAGAATGCATTAATTGCAGTGATGAAGCCGATAATTCAGATATATTTTATGCGTAAATGTCCATTGGGTCCTGAGTTGACTGGTATTGATTAAAAGCGACGGCACCACAAGCAGAAAGATCCTAATTTGTTTGTGATGCTCACAGTTTGCCTGGTAAATAAACAACACACAGATGCGCAAAGAGTTGAGCACAATTCTTCTTAGCTGTGTTCTCCTTCGCTGACCTTAATGAACCACTACTAACTGGGTCTCCCAGCCTGGACATCGGACCATTCGTTCTGCCTACATCCCTTCACTGACCCCCTTAGAGAGCTAGGGAGCTGTTCCTCTGGACATATTGGTCATGTTCTAGGCCGACTACATTAACAGATGTTGCATTGCCAATGGTTTGGGTCATTGATTGTGCATTCGGACATCAGACTGCCATATCATATGATGTGGTTAGAGAATATGTATGTGTAGGAACTGACATGTGTCACCCTGGAACGCGGCCATGATAACCCATACAAATGAATGGTTATCAGTTTCCAGTCAATCAAATCCAATGACAATTAAAAAAGAAGGTAAACAATATGCTTGAGTGAGCCTGGGGTGGGTCAGACACTCTTTATAGGCTGAGGCCTCTGTACTGTTTACTCAGAGAGAGAGAGGGGGGGAGAGAGAGAGACAGAGAGAGAGAAAGGAAGAAAGAAAGAGACAGAGAGAGAGAGACAGAGTGAGAGGGAGGGATAAATAAGAGAGAAAGCAGATAGCCATGCATGAGATGGAGCATCGATTCTGAAGGAATGTTTGAAAATCACACCAAAGCCAGGAAAACTCCACTGGTAGAGCCAATAGAGCTTAAGGTTAGGGAGAACAGAGAACATAGCGGGATAGAAGAGAGAGTGAGATAATTAGGGAGGGATAAACATTGGTCCAGACTCAGAACGCTTATATTCATTAGGTACCAAAAGGAAGTTAACGAGCCAGAACGGGGAGGGACCTACCTGAATTTGTCCAATAATAATTGCTTGTTTTCATTTTTCTTTTCAGAACGTTTTGCTATGGTGTACACTAATGAATATGACCTAGCAGTGCCCAACATTGCAGGAGTCTTTCCCAGATGTTATACAGTAGCATTTAGCCTCCTGCCTGCCTGTGTTTATGAGGGCCCAGGTCAGAAGTAGTGCACTATATAGGGAATAGGGCTCTGGTCTAAAGTAGTGCACTATATAGGGAATAGGAATATGGTCTAAATTAGTGCACTATATAGGGAATAGGAATATGGTCTAAATTAGTGTACTATATAGGGAATAGGAATATGGTCTTAAGTAGTGCACTATATAGGGAAAGGAATATGGTCTAAAGTAGTGCACTATATAGGGAATAGGAATATAGTCTTAAGTAGTGCACTATATAGGGAAAGGAATATGGTCTTAAGTAGTGCACTATATAGGGAATAGGGCTCTGGTCTAATGTAGTGCACTATATAGGGAATAGGAATATGGTCTAAAGTAGTGCACTATATAGGGAAAGGAATATGGTCTAAAGTAGTGCACTATATAGGGAATAGGGCTCTGGTCTAAAGTAGTGCACTATATAGGGAATAGGAATATGGTCTTAAGTAGTGCACTATATAGGGAATAGGGCTCTGGTCTAAAGTAGTGCACTATATAGGGAAAGGAATATGGTCTTAAGTAGTGCACTATATAGGGAATAGGGCTCTGGTCTAAAGTAGTGCACTATATAGGGAATAGGAATATGGTCTAAAGTAGTGCACTATATAGGGAAAGGAATATGGTCTAAAGTAGTGCACTATATAGGGAATAGGAATATGGTCTAAAGTAGTGCACTATATAGGGAATAGGAATATGTTCTAAAGTAGTGCACTATATAGGGAAAGGAATATGGTCTAAAGTAGTGCACTATATAGGGAAAGGAATATGGTCTAAAGTAGTGCACTATATAGGGAAAGGAATATGGTCTAAAGTAGTGCACTATATAGGGAAAGGAATATGGTCTAAAGTAGTGCACTATATAGGGAATAGGAATATGGTCTAAAGTAGTGCACTATATAGGGAAAGGAATATGGTCTAAAGTAGTGCACTATATAGGGAAAGGAATATGGTCTAAAGTAGTGCACTATATAGGGAATAGGAATATGGTCTAAAGTAGTGCACTATATAGGAAAAGGAATATGGTCTTAAGTAGTGCACTATATAGGGAATAGGGCTCTGGTCTAATGTAGTGCACTATATAGGGAATAGGAATATGGTCTAAAGTAGTGCACTATATAGGGAAAGGAATATGGTCTAAAGTAGTGCACTATATAGGGAATAGGAATATGGTCTTAAGTAGTGCACTATATAGGGAAAGGAATATGGTCTAAAGTAGTGCACTATATAGGGAATAGGAATATGGTCTAAAGTGGACCCTTCCCTATCCTGGGGAAATAACTGTCTGTCTGCTGCTCAAGCTAGCTTGTTATATATGACGGAGTAGTGTGGAGAATCAATCCAGTGCAATTGACCAGGGGTTCCATTCTGGCTCAGCTCTGTGCTCCAGTTGCCTGATGTGTGACTGATTGAGCCCGAACCCTTTGGATAAGCTGCTCTGCAATATTCAGCCCATTTCATTTCCTCCATCTCCCCTCAGTGCCCACCCACACACTCTGTATTTCCCTAAACCTCAGACATTGGCTACATTGTTTGCCTGTCCCCAATGGCACCCTATACCCTACATAGTACCACTATAGGCCCTAGTCAATAGCAGTGCACTTCATAGTGAATAGGGTGCCGTTTGGAATGCAAGACTGTACAGTGACGCAGTAGAAAATGTTTCAATGGCATGGCTGGAATGCAATTACCTAGGACTCTAAAATCATATTTCTGTCCCTGTTCTCTCTCTCTCTCTCTCTCCTCTTCCTGTTTACTTTCTCTCAACTCTCCTCTTCCTGCTCTTTCTCGCTCACCTCTTCCCTTCCTGTTCTCTCTCTCCCCTCTCACCTCCCTGTTTTCTCTCTCTCTCTCTCTCTCTCTCTCTCTCTCTCTCTCTCTCATGTTCTCTCTCTCTCCCCTTCCTGCCTGGTCTCTCTCCCCTCTCCCTCCCTGTTCTCTCTCTCTCTCTCTCTCTCTCCTCTCTCTCTCTCTCTCTCTCTCTCTCTCTCTCTCTCTCCCCTCTTCAGGTTTTGTCAAATTAACTTCAGATTTGAATTTGTAGCAAGAATTTACACAGCAGGTTAAGACAATTAATGTAACAGGTTAGCATAACTAGGTGAAGGTTAGGAAAAGGGTAAGGGTTAGCTAAAATGAAAAGCTGAATTCCTTTTAGCCATGACCCTCTCCCCTCCTTGTTCTCACCCTCTCTCTCCCATCCCGGTTCTCTCTCTCTCCCATCCCGGTTCTCTCTCTCTCCCCTCCTTGTTCTCACCCTCTCTCTCCCATCCCGGTTCTCTCTCTCTCCCATCCCGGTTCTCTCTCTCTCCCCTCCTTGTTCTCACTCTCTCTCTCCCATCCCGGTTCTCTCTCTCTCCCCTCCTTGTTCTCTCTCTCTCTCTCTCTCTCTCTCTCTCTCTCTCTCTCTCTCTCTCTCTCTCTCTCTCTCTCTCTTCCTGTTCTCTCTCTCTTTCCTCTCCATGTTCTCTTTCTCTATACAGACCTAATCAGGGCCATCTGAATGGTGTTTGGGTAGTAAATGAGTTTAGTGTCTTTGTAGTGTTAGATTATCACAAAGGTGAATGTTGTTGTTTGTTGAATAACATCAGATGACCTGTGGAGCCTGTAGTTGCAGCGTGTCTGTGTTACAGTAATTATGCGTTTAGACCAGGGATGCAAAATTTGTCATACCATTTGGTATAGTGGGACAATGAAGAGGGTGATGGCAAAAGCAAGCAAGCACAGTGATATGGATTGGTATGGTGATTTCAGTAAACAAACAGTGCAAATCAACATCCAGTAGAAAGTAAATCTACGGCAGACGGCAAGGACTGTGGCGGCGAGTCCCATCTACCGGCATTCACCGCCAGCCTCAACGGCATTTATCGTCATTCTCTCATCGAAAACAACGACATCCGGCTTGCCTTGTTCCTCGCACCATCGAAACTCAGCATAACCCTGTACCTCTCTGCACCACCTCTGCAGTATTGAGGACAGCAGCTGAAGAAAGACGCTTTGGCACACCGATAAAGAATGGAAGATATACAGCACAATCAGAAGTTATTCAGACCCCTTGACTTTTTCCACATTTTGTTACGTTACAGCCTTATTCTAAAATGGACACAATACCCCATAATGCCGAATCAAAAACAGGTTTTTAGAAATGTCAGCAAAAAAATGTTTAAAAAAAATGAAATATCACATTTACATACAGTTGGGCAAAAAAGTATTTAGTCAGCCACCAATTGTGCAAGTTCTTCAACTTAAAAAGATGAGAGAGGCCTGTAATTTTCATTATAGGCACACTTCAACTATGACAGACAAAATGAGGAAAAAAAATCCAGAAAATTACATTGTATGATTTTTAATGAATTTATAGGCCTCTCTCATCTTTTTAAGTGGAAGAACTTGCACAATTGGTGGCTGACTAAATACTTTTTTGCCCCACAGTAAGTATTCAGACCCTTTACTCAGTACTTTGTTGAAGCACATTTGGCAGCAATTACAGACTCAAGTCTTTTTGGGTATGAAGCTACAAGCTTGTCACATCTGTATTTGTGGAATTTCTCCCATTCTTCTCTGCAGATTCACTCAAGCTCTGTCAGGTTGGATGGGGAGTGTCGCTGCACAGCTATTTTCAGATCTCTCCAGAGATATTTGATTGGGTTCAAGACTGGACTCTGGCTGGGCCAGAGGACATTCAGAGACCTGAAGCCACTCCTGCGTTGTCTTGGCTGTATGCTTAGGGTCGTTGCCATGTTGGAAGGTGAACCTTCACCCCAGTCTGAGGTCCTGAGCGCACTGGAGCCTATTTTCATTAAGGATCTCTCTATACTTTGCTCCACTCATCTTTCCCTCAATCCTGACTAGTCTCCCAGTCTCTAGTTCAATCTAGTTCATTCTTGTTTCTTATGGTCTGATAGTCTTTAAGTGCCTTTTAGACTTGTGGAAACTCCAAGCGGGCTGTCATGTGCCTTTTACTGAGGAGTGCCTTCCGTCTACCATAAAGGCATGATTGGTGGGGTGCTGTGGAGATGGTTGTCCTTCTGGAAGTTTCTCCTATCTCCACAGAGGAACTCTGGAGCTCTGTCAGAGTGACCATCGGGTTCTTGATCACCTGCCTGACCAAGGTCCTTCTCCCCCGACTGCTCAGTTTGGCTGGGAGGCCAGCTCTAGGAAGAGTCTTTGTGATTCCAAACTTCTTCCATTTAAGAATGATGGAGGCCACTGTGTTCTTGGGGACCTTCAATTCTGCAGACATTTTTTGGTACCCTTCCCTAGATCTGTGCCTCGTCCCAATCCTGCTATGGACAATTCCTTCAACCTCATGGCTGGATTTTTGCTCTGACATGCACTGTCAACTGTGAGACCTTATATAGACCGGTGTGTGCCTTTCCAAATCATGTCCAATCATTTGAATTTACCAAAAGTGGACTCCTATCAAGTTGTAGAAACATCTCAAAGATGATCAATGGAAACAGGAGCTCAATTTCTAATCTCATAGCAAAGTGTCTGAATACTTATGTAAATAAGGTATTTCAGTTTTTTATTTGTAATACATTTGCAAAATATACAACTTTTTCTTTTGCTTTGTCATTATGGGGTATTGTGTGTATCCTCTTGAAGGATACACACAGATATAGGCACTGCCAAACTCAGGGGATCTGTTTAATATTCAAATCAAGGGTTTGTGTTTTTCTTTTCAGGTCAGAGAAATCAATATAAGCTGGAGAAATTCTAACAAGAGACAAGCGCCCTCTGGATAAAGATTTCTTTCAGTGTGTGTGTGTGTCTGTGTGTGTGCGTGTTTGTGTGTATGTGTGTGTGTGTGCCTAGCTGTGTCAGAGAGAGTAGTGGTATTTTAATCCTCAGAATTTTATAACAGAAGCTTTGTTGAGTGGGGTCAGTTGGGCCTTTGTGCTTTGTGAGAGAAGCATGTCAAAGAGCTGTTTATCTGTCATGACCTTCACAGAGAGACACATAGGGACGAAGTCTGTGACCCCTCTGTCTCTCTTGTAAATAAGAGACGACTAAGGCAGGGCAGGGTGACACTTTGTCTATATGTGTCTATCTGTGCACACAAACATGCACACACACACACACACACACACACACACACACACACACACACACACACACACACACACACACACACACACACACACACACACCTGCGCTGTCACTCAGTCACTTGTCCATCATTCCTTTCTCTGGTGACTCAGCACTATGATTGAACAGATGGCCCTACACACATGCACTGTTTGTGTGTGGGTGTGTCTGCGTGTTTGTATGGGTTTGGTTGTGGCAGAGAGAAATCAAATCAAATCAAATCAAATTTTATTTGTCACATACACATGGTTAGCAGATGTTAATGCGAGGGTAGCGAAATGCTTGTGCTTCTAGTTCCGACAATGCAGTAATAACCAACAAGTAATCTAACTAACAATTCCAAAACTACTACCTTATAGACACAAGTGTAAAGGGATAAAGAATATGTACATAAAATATATGAATGAGTGATGGTACAGAGCAGCATAGGCAAGATACAGTAGATGGTATTGAGTACAGTATATACATATGAGATGAGTATGTAAACAAAGTGGCATAGTTAAAGTGGCTAGTGATACATGTATTACATAAGGATGCAGTCGATGATATAGAGTACAGTATATACGTATGCGTATGAGATGAATAATGTAGGGTATGTAAACATTATATAAGGTAGCATTGTTTAAAGTGGCTAGTGATAAATTTACATCATTTCCCATCAATTCCCATTATTAAAGTGGCTGGAGTTGAGTCAGTGTGACAGTTGGGCAGTAGCCACTCAATGTTAGTGGTGGCTGTTTAACAGTCTGATGGTCTTGAGATAGAAGCTGTTTTTCAGTCTCTCGGTCCCAGCTTTGATGCACCTGTACTGACCTCGCCTTCTGGATGATAGCGGGGTGAACAGGCAGTGGCTCGGGTGGTTGTTGTCCTTGATGATCTTTATGGCCTTCCTGTGACATCGGGTGGTGTAGGTGTCCTGGAGGGCAGGTAGTTTGCCCCGGTGATGCGTTGTGCAGACCTCACTACCCTCTGGGGAGCCTTACGGTTGTGGGCGGAGCAGTTGCCGTACCAGGCGGTGATACAGCCCGTCAGGATGCTCTCGATTGTGCATCTGTAGAAGTTTGTGAGTGCTTTTGGTGACAAGCCAAATTTCTTCAGCCTCCTGAGGTTGAAGAGGCGCTGCTGCGCCTTCTTCACGATGCTGTCTGTGTGGGTGTACCAATTCAGTTTGTCTGTGATGTGTACGCCGAGGAACTTAAAACTTACTACCCTCTCCACTACTGTTCCATCGATGTGGATAGGGGGGTGTTCCCTCTGCTGTTTCCTGAAGTCCACAATCATCTCCTTCTCGCTGGTGTCTCAGTTTGCATACTCTCGCTGGTGTCTCAGTTTGCATACTCTCGCTGGTGTCTCAGTTTGCATACTCTCGCTGGTGTCTCAGTTTGCGTACTCTCGCTAGTGTCTCAGTTTGCATACTCTCGCTGGTGTCTTAGTTTGCGTACCCTCTCATCTCCATACCACACTTTTAATGACATTTTGTGATTATGTTTAACACAATGCATTATATGCATCATACTTCAATGTGCCCAACAATGCAGGCCACATTTCAGCTGAAGAATGGCTGAGGTTTAAATCAGGACACGACAGCTCTAGTTGGACAGCGGGTTAGACCAGGTGACCAGGGTAGATGGGGAGAACTGGGCTGTTTCCCAAATGGCACTGTATTCCCTACGTAATGCACCACTTATGACCAGGACCTATGGGGGACACAGCCCATGTCCCTTCAGGTGATCAGTGATTGCCACTCCCAGAGAACGAGGCTTGGCCTATATGGGCCCAGCAGAGAAGACTGTAGCAGAGGGTCTCTCTTCGTCTTTCTCTCTCCACCCCCCTCCCATCTCTCTCTCTCTCTCTCTCTCTCTCTCTCTCTCATAAAACATAGCTACCGTTCCTCCACATTCTTGATGTGAACTATGAACTTGCTGTTTATCAGGCTCAAGGCATGTAATTGAATGTTTAGAGAGTGATAGTGTCTCTCGTAGTGAGGCTAGGAAGGAAGAAATAGACCCCAGATTGGTATTTAATTTGTGTATTTAACCTTTATCTGACGAGGCAAGTCAATTAAGTCCAAATTCTTCTTCACAATGACGGCGAGGGGCGTGTGCAGCGCTGAATAAATGAAAGTACAGAGAAGAAAAAAGGGGGAATGTGGCAGTTATGAAATCCTTACTAATGGAGGAATAAACTGTCAACATTTCCTTTTCCAGTATTGATCAGAACCGAAGAGGTCATTAGCTGCTATTTGTGGCTGGTGGTTCTATGTCTCTGCAGTTGCCTGTGAATCAATCTTCCTTTCTGCTGTGCTTTCACTACTGGATGTCTGTGTTCTCTCAGAGCGTGTGAAACTGAACATGACGTAGACCATTAACCACAGCTGTGTGAGTGTGTGTGGGACCCTCTTCTTCTTCATAAGCACATCATATCTGTAACAGACCACTTTAGAAAGCACTGGCAGTATAAGCCAAAAGTGCATGATTAGCAAATGGACACCCTTCACACCAAGTCTCTGATTTAATGGGCTAAGTCAACTCAATCCATTCACTGTGTTGATCCATCACCAAGTCAATTACAATCCACAAGGAGTGGTTCAGCGTGGAAAGCAAATCAGTATCTAACTGGATTTAACCTTGTAGTTGTTTACTGTAGTAAACACACTACAGCCTACACTGGTTTATCTGTTCAGCGGTTTAACTCTCTCGCTGTGTCTCTCACTCTCTCTCTCGCCTCCCCTCCCCCTTTCTCCCTCCCTCCCTCTCTCTAACTCACCCTCCCTCCTTCTCTCTCTCTCAATCTCCCTCCCTCCCTCCCTCCCTCCCTCCCTCCCTCCCTCCCTCCCTCCCTCCCTCCCTCCCTCCCTCCCTCCCTCCCTCCCTCCCTCCCTCCCTCCTAACTCTCCCTCCTTCTCTCTCTCTCTCTCTCAATCTCCCTCCCTCCCCCCCTCCCTCTCTCCCTCCCTCTCTCTCTCCCTCCCTCTCTCTCTCTTTCTCGCCCTCCCTCGCCCTCTCTTCCTCCCTCCTTCTCTCCCTCTCGCCCTCCCTCCCTCTCTCTCCCTCTCAACCTCCCTTCCCCTCTCTCCCTCTCTCCCTCCCTCTCCTCCCTACAGTGGGTGTTGGCCTTTGAGATCTTCATCCCCCTGGTCCTTTTCTTCATCCTGCTGGGCCTGCGCCAGAAGAAACCTGCCATCCCTGTCAAGGAAGGTAGGAAAGACTGAAAGAAGGGAGCTTCACAAAAAGGTGTACAAATGAAAGAGTAGTAGAAGGGATGCAGACGGCAGTGCCAGTCTGTTTGTGTCATCATGCCAAACATTGTTTCGCTTGACAAGTACAGCAATGGAGTTGGAAAAAGCACAAACAGATCTGGGACCAAGTTACAGAAAGAGAGAACAGATCTAGGACCAGGTTACAGAAAGAGAGACAGATCTGGGACCAGGCTACAGAAAGAGAGAACAGATCTGGGACCAGGCTACAGAAAGAGAAACAGATCTGGGACCAGGCTACAGAAAGAGAGACAGATCTGGGACCAGGTTACAGAAAGAGAGAACAGATCTGGGACCAGGCTACAGAAAGAGAGAACAGATCTGGGACCAGGCTACAGAAAGAGAGACAGATCTGGGACCAGGCTAATGCAGAAAAAGATGAGAGGAGAACGGGAGCCAGGGGGTGAGGAGTGACGGTGGTTGGTGGTTAGTTAGGCACAGTGTTATGGTTGTGTGGGAATCCCCCGTTGCTACAGCTCACTATTGAAGGGGAGTCCACCACCACCAGTTTGAACACAACACATCAATCTAACCAGACTTTCAGTGACAGTCCCGCTGTGCAGTTCCAGAAGGAAGGGAACGCGGCTGTAGCCTGCAGATGTAGAGGATGCATCTTGATCTTAATATAGAATGTTTGCTTCTCAAATGGCACCCTATTTCCTACACAGTACACTACTTTTAGTAGTCCTCTGTAAAGGCTACAGGGTGTCATTTGGGACCCAGCCTCTGTGTGTTGTTGTGAAAGATGATAACGTAACACTGTATAGAATTTCCACCTACAGTATTTCTGTTCAGTTGTACAAGGCTCAAATGGAGCTTTACTAATCTGCCATTGAATGAAAGTCTGGTTGCATAAAACACTGGTGTCTAGTGTTTTCATTCATACTGTTTCTTGACTATCATGTACTGTCATGTTTAGTCATGTACTGTCATTGTTCACAGACATCCACACCTGTTTTATTTACCTGTTTTTTTTCTTCTCTTTTACTCTATGACCCTCTGCTTTTCTCTCTCTCTCTCTCTCTCTCTATCTCTTTCTCTCTCTCTCCCTCTTCTCTCTCTCTCCCTCTTCTCTCTCTCTCCCTCTTCTTTCTCTCTCTCTCTCTCTGATGATGTCCCCCTCTCTCTCTCTCTCTCTCTCTCTCACTCTCTGTCTCTCTCTCTTCTCTCTCTTGTCTCTCTCTCTTGTCTCTCTCTCTGATGATCTGTCCCCCTCTCTCTCTCTCTCTCTGATGATGATGTCCCCCTCTCTCTCTCTCTCTCTCTCTCTGATGATGATGCCCCCCCCTCTCTCTCTTTCTCTCTCTCTCTCTCTCTCTCTCTGTCTCTCTCACTCTCTGTCTCTCTCTGTTCTCTCTCTTCTCTCTCTTGTCTCTCTCTCTCTTTTCTCTCTCTCTCTGTCTCTCTCACTCTCTGTCTCTCTCTGTTCTCTCTGTTCTCTCTCGTCTCTCTCTCTCTCTCTCTCTCTCTCTCTCTCTCTCCCCTCTATCCCTGTCTCTCTCTCTCTCTCTCTCTCCCTCCTCTATCCCTCTCTCTCCCCTCTCTCTCTCTCTTCTTTCTCTCTCTGTTCTCTCTCTCTCTCCCTTCTCTCTCTCTTCTCTCTCGTATCTTCATGATGCATGTTCACTGCATGCTGAATCAGTCTGTAAGTGTCAAAGTCTTTATCATTGTGGCTTCATGATTATCTCTAAGTTATGATTACCTTGACTCTGACTTTGGTCTCCTGTTATAATCCTGTCTGGGATGTGGGACAAGTGTGTGTGTATGTGTGTGCTCGCAAGCTATGTGTGTGTGTGTGTGTGTGTGTGTGTGTGTGTGTGTGTGTGTGTGCGGCTCCCCTCCTGATGTCCGTGTCTCTGTGTTGTCAGCACCGCGCTGAGTCTCAGGCGTACAAAATGGCACCCTATTCCCTTTATAGGGCACTACTTTAGACCAGGGCAGTGCATTACATAGGGGAAAAGGTTGTCATTTGTGACATAGGCTCAGTGACTGGGAAGGGATCTGTCTACAATGTTGTCTCTGGCCAACAGATCCTATTTCACACATCTGACTAATGCTAAAAGCTTTGTGCCCAGGTTAGCGCTGTAAGGTACACACTGGCACCGCACCACATATACACAACACACAAGGGGTGCACATGCACCGGCTCACATGTGCAGGGAGCAAATACGAAATGTGATCTGTGACGGCTCTTACACGGTCGCAGTGACAAACAAAGTCTGTGTGAAAATATTCCTTTAAAGGGATTTGTGAGAATTTTGAAGATGAACGTTGTCTCTGTGTGTGTTTGTCTATGTTTCTACGTGTCTGTGTTTCTGTGATAACCAGTTACTGGTGACAATAAATGCTACTGTCAATACTGTATACATAACATACATCTGGCTGGAGCTAGCTCTTATTCAGCCTGGGCCTAGATCTGTGTCCTATCATGTCTAAGGAGTGGCATGGTGGCACAGACAGACTGGTACCCAGGCTAGCTCTAACTGACTGACACCCAGGCTAGCTCTGACAGACTGGTACCCAGGCTAGCTCTAACTGACTGACACCCAGGCTAGCTCTGACAGACTGGTACCCAGGCTAGCTCTAACTGACTGACACCCAGGCTAGCCCTGATAGACTGGTACCCAGGCTAGCTGTGACAGACTGGTACCCAGGCTAGCTCTGACAGACTGACACCCAGGCTAGCTCTAACAGACTGGTACCCAGGCTAGCTCTGACAGACTGGTACCCAGGCTAGCTGTGACGGACTGGTACCCAGGCTAGCTGTGACAGACTGGTACCCAGGCTAGCTCTGACTGACTGGTACCCTGATCTCTTCCCTCTGGTTGACTGATCCAGATGTCAGGTCTGACCAGGGAGGGGATGACTATCCTAAATGGCAACCTATATGTATTCCCTATTTAGTGCACTATGGGCCCTGGTAAAAAATAGTGCAATATATACACAATATATACACAATATATACACTCATAGAAAAAAGGATTCCAAAAGAGTTCTTCGGATGTCTCCAGGAGAATCCTTTTTGGTTAATGGTAGAATCATTTTGGGTTCCATGTAAAACCCTCTGTGGAAAGAGTTCTACAGGAACCCAAAACTTTTCTACTTGGAACCAAACGCGTTCTACCTGGAACCAACAAGGGTTCTTCAAAGGGTTCTCCTATGGTGATTGTAGAGAAAATGAGCCATGTAGGATGCAGGTACAAGTTCTGTTAAACAGACAACCTTCACTACAGAGTCAGTCACTAAAGATATTACTCAGCAGCTCTAAATACAAGTTGCCGTTAGGCACAGATCCAGGATCAGTCTACCCTCTCC
>NC_056440.1:14737365-14739865 GCF_018296145.1 Oncorhynchus tshawytscha
AGGTTCACCTTCCAGCAGGACATTAAACCTAAGTAAACTGCTAAAGCAACATGTGGTTTAAGAGGAAACATTTAAATGTCTTGGAATGGCCTAGTCAAAGTCCAGACCTCAATCCAATTGAGAATCTGTGGTATGACTTAAAGATTGCTGTACACCAGCGGAACCCATCCAACTTGAAGGAGCTGGAGCAGTTTTGCCTAGAAGAATGGACAAAAATCCCAGTGGATAGATGTACCAAGCTTATAGAGACATACTGTACACCAAGAGACTTGTAGCTGTAATTTCTGAAAAAAGGTGGATCTACATAGTATTGACTTTTTCGGGGTAAATAGTTGTGCACCCTCAAGTTCTGTTTTTGTTTTGTTTTTTGCTTCACAAGAAAAAATGTTTTGCATCTCCAAAGTGTTAGGCATGTTGTGTACATCAAATGATACATTCCCCCCAAAAATAAAATTTTAATTCCAGGTTGTAAGGCAACAAAACATGAAAAATGCCAATGGGGTGAATACTTTCACAAGCCACTGTAGATATGCTTTCATATTGTTGAGTAACTGGATAAAGTTATCATTATACAGTTGAAGTCGAAAGTTTACATACACTAACACGAACCCAAACCGGCTGCGCGCTTGCGCCATCGTGCATACATTTATTTTGTCCCCCTACACCAAACACGATCACGACACGCAGGTTAAAATATCAAAACAAACTCTGAACCAATTACATTAATTTGGGGACAGGTCGAAAAGCATTAAACATGTATGGCAATTTAGCTAGTTAGCTTGCACTTGCTCGCTAACTTTAATTTGTCCTATTTAGCTAGCTTGCTGTTGCTAGCTAATTTGTCCTGGGCTATAAACATTGAGTTGTTATTTTATCTGAAATGCACAAGGTCTTCTACTCCGACAATTAATCCACACATAAAACGGCCAACCGAATCATTTCTAGTCATCTCTCCTCCTTCCAGGCCTTTTCATCTTTGAAATTATATGGTGATTGGCATCTACACTTTAACCAAGACAACCGGCAAAACATTTCATCTTTCAATCACCCACGTGGGTATAACCAATGAGGAGATGGCACGTGGGTACCTGCTTCTATAAACCAATGACGAGATGGGAGAGGCAGGACTTTCAGCGCGATCTGCATCAGAAATAGGAGTTCTATTTTAGCCCTTGGTGTCACAGACGCTCGTTGGCGCGCAATAATTGAATAACATGGATTTTTACATTTATTTCCCGACGCTCGCGCACGAGACGTGTCCGGTCAGCATGTTAGTTTGAAGCCATCAAAACTCGTTTTTCAGACACTCCACAAATTTCTTGTTAACAAACTATAGTTTTGGCAAGTCGGTTGGGACATCTACTTTGTGCATGACAAGTCATTTTTCCAACAATTGTTTACAAACAGATTATTTCACTGGAGGCAGGGGGATGTGGATGTGTTGCTGAGAGGGGAGAAAAGTCTCGGGCTGACTCTATAGTTAGAGCAGTTACACTCAGAGAACCACTTCTTTGTTTAGACAGGGGAGAGAGAGGACATCACCAACTGGCATTGTTCTATTGTCAGAGACATTGTTCTGCACACCTTCACCCCCTGACATGTTGGCTGGATTCACATCAAGTGTAGCTTTAATTTGGTCTCTTGCATTTGTGATTTAATGAAAGTCTGATTTTTATAGGAATTTATTTGAATTTGGCACTTTGCATTTTCCCTGGCTTTTGGCCAGGTAGGACACCAGCGTCCCACATATCCCAGAGAGGTTAATTATATATCCAAGGTTTTAGAGTATTCCTAAAAATATTTTTAGGAACGGAGGCATTGAGTTTTTAATATTGGTCAGGTATATCAGGAGACCATCAGCAAATAAGTTTAGTTTATATTAAATGTTTACCAATAATGATATCCGAACATTTGGGTTCAGTCTAATTCTTTCTGCAAGTGGTTCAAATGCCAATGCAAACAAAAGGGGGGAATCCCTGCCTAGAGGCCCTTTCTAAAGAAATTCCATCAGATAATGTATTGTTTATATTTTTGCTTTATAATATTTGTATTAAATGTATTTCAGATGGACAGTTTTGAAATTAAGAGGCCATTCAAGATGGTCGAAAGGCTTTTCGGCATCTACAGCCATTATTGCTGGATCTATATCTTGTTTTTTAGCGTATTGTATGATACTGAAACATGTTTTGTATTTGTTCATTTCTATTTTAAGTTGGCGAGGGCACTAGAACAGTCTACAGCACCCGTTCTCACCCTACTGTTTGCAGATTATCTGGTGCTTCTGTCCCCAACCAAGGAGGGTCAACAGCAGCACCTAGATCTTCTGCACAGATTCAGTCAGACGTGAACCCATTGCCCTCTATGGTTGTCCACTCACCAACCAATAATTCACAAAATGGGACAAACATATTTTCTTCAACGTTTACTTTACCAGGCAAGTCAGTTAAGAATCAATTCTTATTCATAATGACGGCCTACCCTGGCCAAACCCTAACCCAGA
>NC_056440.1:14749865-14787365 GCF_018296145.1 Oncorhynchus tshawytscha
GGGGTCAACCAACAGCAGCACAAAGTTGTCCACACGGTCTCATAGCCCAGAGAGGGATCTTCAGTAACCCCAACAGAGATGACTGCAGACTCAACCACACACCAGGGCTGACCCGCACCACAGGGCTGGACCACACTGTCACACAGCCCAAAGTTAACTCAACCACAACAGACGGTCACCGTAGCTCAAACATCAGTCAGCCAGACAGCTGACCCTTAAAAAGTCACAAGAGAGATTACAACAATCAACCTCGCCACAGGCACTGAACACAGAGAGAGACCGTCATCCTACACAGACAGACACACACACTTGACTGCACTGTCTACACATCAACCACACAGTCAGCATCATTCTAAGTTCCCATTTAGCAATGTTCTGCCCAGGATCGTCTGCTCTTACACAAAACCTTGGAGTAGAATAGAGGCTGTGTTATGCCTTATGGGTGTAATGGAGTACCTGTTATAGAAATGTTCTGACAATATTCCTCTGTTTTTCCAGTAGATAAATGATTGGGTACAATAGAGCCAGCCCAGCTCCATGCCTTGAGATATGAAAAGATCCCTAGTGTTTCTATCAAATATACCGATAGCATTTAAAAGGAGATAAGCCCAAAGGACCATTGCTAGATTAGCAAAGGTGTTTTATGCAGTGAGTCAGTTCACTGATGATGCGTGTAGTTGAAAAGGTGTGCAAAACAAAACATGGTAGCTACACATCATATATATACACACACAAATTACTGTTCAAACCTCCATTAATAAGAAATGCCAGCTATACCTTGTATGACCAATCATTTCAGGAACAAACCCAGGTTGAGGGAGGAGCTACATGAGACGATGACGCTTATTTCTCGACTATCGCTATTCTGTGATGATAACGAGAGCAAAGCCAATCCATCAAAATAAATCAGTGGAAATAAAATGGGTAAAAAAGCCTGAAGAAGACTGAGGTCATCATGTCCTATGAATGGCTTCTGATAGTGCCTGGTTTCACTAGTTCATCTGGAGCACGAATTAATGTTGAGACATAACTAACGGCTTACAGGAAGTACTTAACATGTGATTAGCATAACCTTGAAGGCTTGGACTAATTCCTCTGAATTACAGAACAAAGCATTTCCAGAAACAAACAAATCCCTCCTCTCACTACTTTATAGTGGCTTAATGAAGGAGATGAGTCACAGCTGTTGTTCTATTAAATGTTTGCCACAAGTTAAGTCAATAGGTCTACCTGAACAATGTCAAATAAAGTGTCATTAAAGAGTTACATGTTATGGTTCATCTTTTTTCAATTTTATGGTTTATTTAGGTTCCATGTGGCTCAGTTGGTAGAGCATGGCACTTGAAACACCAGGGTTGTGGGTTCAATTCCCATGGGGGACCAGTACAAAAACATATTAAGATGTATGCACTTATTGCTCTGGGTAAATGACTAAAATGTTATCTTTCCATTTTCTCTGAAAGGTAATATGATATACTGGATATGATACACTCAAACTCCGAGGTTATTCCACACCTACTTATAGATGCAGACGCTTACAAAAACCACAGGAAGTTAAAACCATTAGAAGGAATGAACAGAGGAGAGGATTATGTGGGTTAGAGGTGCTCTCTTTCAGACAGAGAATATGGTGTGTTGAGCAGACACACCACCATGCAGAAGGTGCAGCAGTGGCTACTAATCTGTTTCACACACACCATTACTGCTCAGCCCTCTCACTAACTCCTAACACCCTTTAGGACACAGGAGAGGAGCAGGAGAGAATTCCCTTCATCTTCTGCCCCTTTTCCTCTGCTTCCGTCTGATCCCCTCTCTATGTCCATCTCCTACTTTCTCTCCTTCCCCTCCCTCTATCAGTCTCTCCCAACCCCCTATTTTCCTCTTCCCACAGTGGTCCCTCATCAACCCTCTCCAGTCGGTCTTCCTATCCATTCCCTCTATCAAATCATCTCTCTCCTCCTATGGTCTCATTCTGTCCTCTGGTATGAGTCATTGAGGACACAGTGTGCAGCTACAGATTGGTGAGACCAAATTATTGTTGTTGTTTTTGGGAAAAAGATTAACTTCTTCCCGCTTTAAGCTCAATTAACTGCCAGTAGTGCAGCAGAGTACTAGCGTGGCTATCAGATTTGTTTTGCACTCAACAATGTATCGATAAGACAATGACAAAATGCCAGACTGGCAACCAGGTGTACACTACAGTAAATTTGAGTGAAATATACATACACACAGATCCATAGCTACAATCAAACTGTCAAGCACTATTTGGATAATCTTAATGTAAATTGAGTTTTCCATATGTCAAATGTTTATTTGCTTCTACATGGCAGAATTCTCTATGACATACACGGAGACCAATCCCAGATAGAACATAACGTTCTGAGAACCACATGTTCCTTAGGACAACCACACTCTCACCAAGCTCTATGGTAATTTTGCATACAACCTTACCACAACTTTCTGGGAATGGTGCAATATAGTTGATTGGCTTTGGAACATTCTCAGCATATAATTAAGAAACACTACTTTAATATACATTTTCCTAAACGTTCAAAATTCCTTTACTTTTTTAAAATATTCTAGTAACTTAATCCAACTTGTTTGACTTTGGAAATGTTCTCAACTAGTTGAAAGGACAGCCCCCTTTTTTTCAAATTTGCGCCTAAATGACATAGCGCAGGCCCTGAAGCAAGGATATTCATATTCTTGGTACCATTTGAAAGGAAACACTTTGAAGATTGTGGAAATGTTAATTGAATGTGAGAGAATATAACATGATAGGTCTGGTAGAAGAAAATACAATGGGAAAAAAAACAGTTTTCTACCATCATCTTTGAAAGGCAAGAGAAAGGTCCCAGTTACAGCATCACTCTGGTTGTAATTCCGATGCAGTCCACAAGATGGCAGTAGTGTATGTGTAAAGTTTGACAGAAAACTTGTAGTATGAGCGAGCTACATGACATTTAGTGTGAAGTCACCCAAATACATTTGGGCAAATCGTGAAGGAGATACTTGCATTCATATTACATTTCTGCAAGAATATCATCAAATCTGTATACTTGGACTTTGATTTAGCTTTTCCAGTATTAGTAGCCATATAAGTTCAACATTTGTAAAACAACCAGTTTTCATAACTCTCAATATTCTTAACATTTTTGTCCAAAATGAAAAGGTATGCTTGTCGTAGAAGGTTAGTAGGTACATTTTACAACATATAAATGGTTTCTGGATACTTCCGTAAAGCCCAGCTCATTGGCTATCTAGCTAGATTTGTTTGACCCCGATTGGTGCTTATTTGACAAAGTTAGAGTTGATCAAGTGAAGACCACCCGTGTCATCGGCGTGCCATGAAGGCGTCGCTCTCTGACCAAATATGGTGTCCTATAGGATATACTACACCCCTAATGATATAGTGAATTCTCGTTACATTCTAGGATATGAGGAATACATACAAACGTGATATGACTCATTGAAACAACGTTTAGGGTGAGATTCCGCAGATTCCTTTCTTTGCAAATTGAACGAGTGGAAATACAAATTGATCTTGCATGCTATAAGGACCTTTTTAGGATATGAAAAATGCTTTTATCTAACAAAACTTCATGTTATCTCTTGGACCATTTGGATGATAAATCAGAGCAAGATTTCAGAATGTAAGTACACATTTCACCTTCAGAAGTGAATTTCTTAAACCTATTGCGGTGAAAAATTGTTTTGTTGTTCGGAGGTCTCCACAAACAATAGCATGGCATTTTTTTCTCGCAGTAATAGCTACTGTAAATTGGACAGTGCAGTTATATTAACCAGAATTTAAGCTTTCAGCCGATATAAGACACTTACATGTACCGACATTTGTTGTTTCTCTAATATCTGCGATGGTGACAGGAAGTGCTGCATGATTTACAACTGTCCCGTTGACAGGACACCGATCCAAGAGGTTTTAAGAAACAACTTTTTCTGTGGGAATTTCAGTGCCTCAGCATTAATGTTTCCTACAGGTTAACATCATGGTTCTATTTAAAGAAATGTTCTCAAATTGGTCGGAGAACATTAAAAACTTTCCATGAAAACCTCAAGAAAAATGTACCGTTCAAAGAAGGTTAAGAATGTTATTTAAAAACATATACATTCTGTTCTCATCATCAACAAAACTTTGTCCCAGGAAAACTTTAAAAGGAACCAAAGTAAAACAAAACCTCCCTGCAACTTAAAAATAAGTTGACTTCTCTTCTCAGAAAAAAAGTTTTACCGGTCAGGAAATGTATGGTTTCGTCCCCAGAACCAAATTCAAACCAAAAACCCACGTTCCCACAAGGAATGAAATGTGCTAGCTGGGATGTTTTTGCTAATGCCAAGCAAACAGCACATACAGTTTTTATTCAACCCTCACCAACCTAATCTTACCTCAAATCCAACACACCTATAGCCCTCAGTCATACAATAATCACTGGTCTATGCTCTGTTCCTGTGCCAAAGACTTGTCTAAAACCATAGATGGACTGCCCACATGAACAAACAAAAAAATACTACAGTATACTATAGAACTTACAATAGAATTCTGTAATAAACTGTAGTACATCATACTGTAGAATACTATACACTGTAGTATCCCTTGATCCTCACTACAGAGTGTTGTAATATACCGTAGAATACTATAGTAAATACTACAGTATTGTCCACAAAAACACTACAGTCTGCCCAAACACTACAGCAAATTCTACCGTATTTCATTTGCATATACCCTGCCCAATCCCCTCCCCCATGTCCCAATTTGTGCCACCCATAAATGAGAAAAGTACATGCAAAGTATACAAGTTAGAGAGAAGCAGAAGCTCTGAACTATCCATTCACACCCCAGTCCAACCAGTTATGGAAAAGGTGCTCTTTTAGAATTTATCCAGTAGGTTTCCTCAAGGAGAAAGTCTCCACTTCATGTCAAAAACAATAAATCAGAAACACTACAGTAAAGTCTGCAAAAACACTACAGTGAATACTATAGTATTAATGCCATAGTATACTATCATATTTTTTCCACAAGGGTGGGACCAGAAATGGGGTGGCAGGGTAACCTAGTGGTTAGAGCGTTGGACTAGTAATTGAAAGGTTGCACGATCGAATCCCTGAGCTGACAGGTTAAAAATCATTCTGCTCCCGAACAAGGCAGTAAACCCACTGTTCCTAGGCCGTCATTGAAAATAAGAATTTGTTCTTAACTGACTTGCCTAGATTAATAAAAGGTTAAAAAAAAAAATCAGCCAAGACATGACCCCTCAATTTAGACCAACCAGCCCACTATGCTAAAGATGGACAGGCCCACCTGGCATTTGTCCAAACTGCCCTATGTCCAGTCCCTTTCTGTATAGAACCGTAGCAGAGTGGCAGCCAGCGTGAACAATGTGCACGTGGTCAGGCACTTAAAGTCATAACTGCACTTAGCAAAGGCTGAGTTTGACAGCAAGCTAGTTGGAGATGTGGCAACATGGAGCATGTCCATTATGTGAAAATCACTTCGCTCTCCGGTCCTCTCTTTAAGTTTCTATTTACCACTTTCTCATTTTCCATTACCTCTCCCCCACACTTTCTGTATATTCCCTACCCCTCTCACCCTTTCCTTGCCCTTCTCTCAGTCCTCACCTTTCTCCCTTCCCAACTTTTATTTGATTAACCCCCTCCGCTCTCAACATTTAACTTCAGTGCAATGTCATATCTTGAAATCTCATCCATGCCCACTATAAATTCCTCTGGGAAGGTTTACCCTCCCTCCCTCTGGAGCTCAAGTGGTGAATAAGAGATTGGACAAAGGGATGGATGGACAAATACATGGACGGATGGATGGATGGATGAATCCTGTCCCAAGGACCATTCGTATTTATTATGGATCCCCATTTATCCACTCTTCCTGGGGTCCAGCAAAATTAAGGCAGTCTACATTTTACAGTACATTCATAACAGATTTCACAACATATTGTGTGCCCTCAGGGCTCTACTCTACTTATCTATAACACAAAATGAATGTGTACATGTTTGTGTAGTGCGTATGTTCTTGTGTATTTGTATGAATGTTTCTAGGTTTGTGTTGCGTCACAGTCCCGCTAGTCCTTAAGGTGGTTTTTTTAATCTGTTTTTTTAAAAACAATTTTATTGCTGGCATGAGTTACTTGATGTGGAATAGAGTTGGCTCCATCTAGTCTTGGCTCTATGTAATACCGTGCACCTCCCATAGTCTGCTCTGGACTGTGAAGAGACCTCTGGTGGCATTTCTTGTGGGGTATGCATGGGTGTCCAAGCTGTGTGCCAGTAGTTCAAAACAGACAGCTCGGTGCATTCAACATGTCAATAACTCACAAATACAGGTAGTGAATATAGGACAAATCACAACAAGAGAGACAACACTACATAAAGAGAGACCTAAGAGAACATACCAGTAAAACATAAACACAGCATGGTAGCAGCACAAAAACATGGTACAAACATTATTGGGCAAAAGCAACAGCACAAAGGTCAAGAAGGTAAGATATAACAATACGTCATACAAAGCAGCCACAACTGTCAGTAAGAGTGTTTGAATGAAGAGATTGAGATAAACGGTCCAGTTTAAGTGTTTGTTCCAGTCGCTAGCTGCAGCAGAAGAGAGGACTGACTTAGGGATGTGTGTGCTTTGGGGACCTTTAACAGAATGTGACTGGCAGAACGGGAGTTGTATGTGGAGGATGAGAGGGCTGCAGTAGATATCTCAGATAGGGGGTAGTGAGGCCTAAGAGGGTTTTATAAATAAGCATCAACCAGTGGGTCTTGCGACGGGTATACAGAGAAAAAATAAAAATGACCAGTTCACAGAGGAGTGTAGAGTGCAGTGATGTGTCCTATAAGGAGCATTAGTGGCAAATCTGATGCCCGAATGGTAAAGAACATGAAGCCGCTCGAGAGCACCCTTACCTGCTGATCTATGAATTACGTCTCCGTAATCTAGCATGGGTAGGATGGGCATCTGAATCAGGGTTAAATTAGCAGCTGGGTGAAAGAGGAGCGATTACAAATGAGGAAACCAAGACTAGATTTAACTTTTTAGCCTGCAGCTTTGATATGTGCTGAGAGAAGGACAGTGCACCGTCTAGCCATACTCCCAAGTACTTCTATGAGGTGATGACCTCAAGCTCTAAACCCTCAGAAGTAGTAATAACACCTTTGGGAAGAGGGGCATTCTTCTTACCAAACCACATGACTTTTGTTTTGGAGGTGTTCAGAACAAGGGTAGAGAAGGGTTTCCTCTAGATGTGACACTTGGCAATCAGGCAAAAGAGTTCAATCTCCGTTTCATCAGACCAGTGTGCCTTCTACTGAGGAGTGGCTTCTGTAAGGCCTGATTGGTGAAGTGCTGCAGAGATGGTTGTCCTTCTGGAAGGTTCTTCCATCTCCACAGAGGAACTCTGGAGCTCTGTCAGAGTGACCATTGGGTTCTTGGTCACCTCCCTGACCAAGGCCCTTCTCCCCCAATTGCTCAGTTTGGCCGGGTGGCCAGCACTAGGAAGAGTCTTGGTGGCTCCAAACTTCTTCCATTTAAGAATGTTGGAGGCCACTGTGTTCTTGGTGACCGTCAATGTTGCAGAAATGTTTTGGTACCTTTCACCAGATCTGTGCCTCAACACAATCCTGTCTCAGAGCTCTACAGACAATTCCTTCGACTTCGTGGCTTGGTTTTTGTTCTGACATGCACTGTCAACTGTGGGACCTTATATAGACAGGATTGTCCACAGGTGGACACCAATCAAGTTGTAGAAATATCAAGGTTGAATGTGCTTCTACATCTGCATTGCTTGCTGTTCTGGGTTTTAGGCTGGGTTTCTGTATAGCACTGCGTGACATCTGCCGATGTAAAAAGGGCTTTATAAAATACATTTGATTGATTGCTCAATGGAAACAGGATGCACCTGAGCCTCTCAGCAAAAGGTCTGAATACGTATGTAAATAAAGTATCTGAATTTTTATACATTTGCAAAAAAATCAATTAAAAAAAATACATTTTTGTTTTGTCATTATGGAGTATTGTGTGTAGATTGAGGATTATTTATTTTTTAAATCCATTTTACATTTAGGCTGTAACGTAACAAAATGTGGAAGGGGATGGGGTCTGAATACTTTACTAATGTACTGTACATATAGTGGTTTGAGCAGGGGACTGTTAGATACATATGTATGCAGGGGCTGCCACACTGGGTGCCCGCGGAATGAAGGAACCCCCTGGCCACCAACACCAATTCAACGTCTTTTCCACGTTGGTTCAACGTAATGTTGTTGAAATGATATGGAAACAACGTTGATTCAACCAGATTATGCCCAGTGGGAATGATCTGAAGTGAGTGAATAAGTAGATGGCATAGTAATTTTTCAAACATCATAGGTTTGCTTTAAAATAACATAAATACATCCTGTTAATGCATCTAAATTAGACCAAATCATCCACTTACGGAAACACAACATCACTATCGGAAAAGATGGAGAAAAGGACTATCCCGACCACTTCACTAAGAGAGTAGATTTAGCAGGTGGTAACTTGTGGAATAGACACAGGCTGGAATGTGGTTTTAACCAATCAGCATTAGAACCACCCGTTGTAGAATACCACTCACTGGCTGCACTCATATACAGACTCTCTGTGTGGCAAAGCTAATAGTGACATAATGCATATATAATGAAAATACAGTATTGACTTCATTTGAGTCTTCCTTCCTGCAAAGGTTGTCGGTCCTGAATAATGCAAACATGGTCATAATGAAGTTAGTTGACAATTGTCTGAGTCTACAGCTAATTTTAAGCTTGTTTGCCCACGCACTGTCTCAGTGATACACAAAAAGCCTGTTTAATGCTGATTAAACTGTCCACTCTTTTCTTCTAAAAACCTCTGTCTTCTGCTATACTATAAACCTCTCAATCGCTTTTCTTTTTCCTCGTCGGTTTTATTTGTTGCTTTTGTTCATGACCATGTCCTCTGTTGGTCAGAGGCTCAGCAGGTTAGAACAGAGCCAGAGCAGGGGGAAGCCAGAGCAGGGGGAAGCCAGAGCAGGGGGAAGCCAGAGCAGGGCAAACAGACAGCCTCACTAAGTCAGAAGTTAGAGGTAAGGGTTGAAGTCATTGGAGAGCAGCTCTGCCAAGGTGAGGAGATGAGAGGGCAACACTGGGAAAGAGTACACAACCTTGTGTGTACAGGTTGTATTTAGGCTGTTCGAGTGAGCGAGAGTGAGCGAGAGTGAGCGAGAGTGAGCGAGAGTGAGCGAGGTGTTCACATGAAGGAGAAAGGGAGAGTGCGTGCACGTCGTCGCAGAGATATGGAATTATAGATCTCGTCAGCCAGAGATATTGGCAGCCCCTACATACCCTGATCTGATAAGCCAAGCTACGTTGGACAGCTTTCAGAGTCTGGTCTCAAGATAGATGGTTGTCATTTCCAAGACATTAAACATCGATTGAAAACGTGGTTGGTCTGTGCTACAGACACAGTAAAAAATATAATTATGCCATGTTAACTTTTTTGGAAGAAGGTCATCTAGCACTCCCTGTGGTATCCATTCCCAGTAACGCTTACATAAATCTGCACTAACAGATAATACACCATACAGAAATACAAATCAGGCCACTGTTGAACAGTGTTGACAAAAATGTGAATACCAGAATGTCTACATGCTAGGCTGGGTTCCAATCTGATTGTGCTGTAGCCAAGTACATTGGCTGTGTTTTGGGGTAGGTAACTATGTAATAGGTAACTATGTAATAGCCTCTGTTGAATGCAGAAACACTGAGATGGATCCCCATCCCCAGGCATTATAAAAATGTAGAATCAAGTATAATCCTCTGGCTGAGAGGACTGATATGATCGGCACTCATCCTCCCATTCGTTCCTCTTTCACTGGTTCAGTGCTTCTCTCACTTTCAATGGGAACAGAAGCTCTAACCCTGCAGCAGTAACACATAGCTGCTGCCTCTACAAAACATCCTCAACCAAATCAGCAGCCGCCAGGTTTGGCAGCTGAAACTAAGGGAAATTGGCTTCTGGCAAGGAAAATACACGCACGCACACACAAACATGTAAAAAATGTTTTGTTGGTCTGATGTGAATGAGGAAGTGAATCCAGATGCAGCACTGGAAGTATTTGTAAAAGTACTCATGCCAATTGTTGACAACCATACACCTGTTAAGAAATTAACTGTGAGAACTGTTAGAGCCCTCTGGATTGAAGATACAATTTATGTTTCAAATAAATTATGCAAAATATGTGTCAGGCTGCTAAGCTGATTGGTTGACATACTGTACATTGAGAAATATTGTGATTAAACTTCGTAATAAAAATAACCAATTCTAAGATAAATGACATAAAAACACAAGGGAAAAACACTTGAGTAGACCATATGATATCATGGCCAAAAAAAACTAATCTCCCTTGTTCATTGAAGTTGTTGGGTCATTTATAACAAAACCTTGCAATGTTACCAATTAGTTCAATGATTATTTCACTAGTAAAGTGGAAAAACGCAGAAGTGAAATGACAACATTGTGCCATCATGTTTTTCTATAAAAGATCTAATAATGAAAGATAAGGATTGCTGCTTTGAATTTGGTCAAGTTAGTGTGGGAGAGGTAGAATAACTATTGTTATCCATCAATAATGATCAGCCACCAGCTTTAGACAACCTTGATGGGAAACTATTGAGAATGGTAGCAGACTGTATTGCCACCCCTATTTGTTATACATTTCACCAAAATGAGTGTGTCCACAGGCGTGGAAGGAAGCTAAAGTAATTCCACTGCTTTAAAATAGTAAAGCATCCATTTCTGGCTGTAACTGCCTCCCAATCACTTTGCTGCCTGTTCTTGGTAAACTGATGTAGAGAATTGTGTTTGACCAAATGTAATGCGATTTTCAGAGAGAAAGTAAACTACTGACTTTCAGCATGTACACATTCAAAAGTTTGGGGTCACTTAGAAATTCCCTTGTTATTGAAAGAAACATTTTGTCCATTTTAAAATAACATCAAATTGATCAGAAATACAGTGTAGATAGTTAATGTTGTAAATTACTATTGTAGCTGGAAACGGCCTTCTACATAGGCGTACAGAGGCCCATTATCAGCGACCATCACTCCTGTGTTCCAATGGCACGCCGTGTTAGCTAATCCAAATGTATCATTTTAAAAGGCTAATTGATCATTAGAAAACCCTTTTGCAATTATGTTAGCACAGCTGCAAACTGTTGTTCTGATTAAAGAAGCAATAAAACGGGCCTTCTTTAGACTAGTTGAGTATCTGGAGCATAAGCATTTGATGGTTTGATTACAGGCTCAAAATGGCCAGAAACTCGTCAGTCTATTCTTGTTCTGAGAAATGAAGCCTATTCCACGCGAGAAATTGCCAAGAAACTGAAGATCTCGTACAACGCTGTGTACTACTCCTTTCACAGAACAGCGCAGACTTTCTCTAACCAGAATAGAAAGAGTGGGAGTCGTCTATGCACAACTGAGCAAGAGGACAAGTACATTAGTGTCTAGTTTGAGAAACATACCTCTCACAAGTCCTCAACTGGCACCTTCATTAAATAGTACCTCAACGCCAGTCTCAACTTCAACAGCGACGAGGCGGCTCCGTGATACTGGCCTTCTAGGCAGAGCTGCAAAGAAAAAGCCATAGAGTGGCTTGCGAAAGTATTCACACCACTTGGCATTTTTCCTATTTTGTTGCCTTAAAACCTGGAATTAAAATGTATTTTTTGGGGGGTGGGGGTTGTATCATTTGATTTACATAACCTGCCTACCACTTTGAAGATGCAAAACACTTGTGAAACAAACAAGAAATAAAGACAAAACAGAAACCTGAACATGCATAACTATTTAAACCCCTCCCCCAAGAGTTCATACTTTGTAGAGTCACTTATTGCAGCAATTACAGCTGCAAGTCTCTTGGGGTGTCTCTATAAGCTTGACACATCTAGCCACAGGCATTTTTGCCCATTCAAGGTAAAACTGCTCCAGCTCCTTCAAGTTGGATGGGTTCCACTGGT
This sequence comes from Oncorhynchus tshawytscha, assembly GCF_018296145.1. Lineage (NCBI taxonomy): Eukaryota > Metazoa > Chordata > Actinopteri > Salmoniformes > Salmonidae > Oncorhynchus > Oncorhynchus tshawytscha. Next base: position 14,761,913 of record NC_056440.1, read on the forward strand.
GTACAGCAATCTAAGTCATACTACAGATTCTCAATTGGATTGAGGTCTGGGCTTTGACTAGGCCATTCCAAGACATTTAAATGTTTCCCCTTAAACCACTCGAGTGTTGCTTTAGCCGTATGCTTAGAGTCATTGTCCTGCTGGAAGTGGAACCTCCATCCCAGTCTCAAATCTCTGGAAGACAAACAGGTTTCCCTCAAGATTTCCCTGTGTTTAGCGCCATCCATCACTCCTTCAATTCTGACCAGTTTTCCAGTCCGCACCGATGAAAAACATCCCCTTCACTGTGGGGATGGTATTCTCGGGGTGATGAGGTGTTGGGTTTGTGCCAGACAATGTTTTCCTTGATGACCAAAAAGCTAGACTTTAGTCTCATCTGACCAGAGTACCTTCTCCCATGCGCCTTTTGGCAAACACCAAATGTGTTTGCTTATTTTTTTTCTGGCCACTCTTCCGTAAAGCACAGCTCTGTGGAGTGTACGGGTTAAAGTGGTCCTATGGACAGATACTCCGATCTCCAGTGGAGTTTTGCAGCTCCTTCAGGGTCATCTTTGTTGCCTCTGATTAATGCCCTCCTGGTCCGTGAGTTTTGGTGGGTGGCCCTCTCTTGGCAGGTTTGTTGTGGTGCCATATACTTACATTTTTAATCAGGGATTTAAATGGTGCTTCATGGGATGTTCAAAGTTTCAGATATTTTCGTATAACCCAACCCTGATCTGTACTTCTCCACAAATTTGTCCCTGACCTGTTTGGAGAGCTCCTTGGTCTTCATGGTGCAGCTTGCTTGGTGGTGCCCCTTGCTAAGTGGTGTTGCAGACTCTGGGGCCTTTCAGAGCAGATACACACACACACACACACACACACACACACACACATACATACATATACACGTATACACACACATACACACACACACACACACACATACATACATGTATACACACACATGTATACACACACACACACATACATACATGTATACACACACACACATACATGTATACACACACACACACACATGTATACACACACACACACACACACACATACATACATGTATGTATACACACATACATACACATACACGTATGTATACACACACACATACACGTATGTACACACACACATACACGTATGTATACACACACGTATGTATACACACACACGTATGTATACACACACACACACACACGTATGTATACACACACACGTATGTATACACACACACACACACACGTATGTATACACACACACACACACACGTATGTATACACACACACACACACACGTATGTATACACACACACATACACGTATGTATACATACACGTATGTATACATACACGTATGTATACACACACACATGTATGTATACACACACACACATACACGTATGTATACACACACACATACACGTATGTATACACACACACATACACGTATGTATACACACACACATACACGTATGTATACACACACACATACACGTATGTATACACACACACATACACGTATGTATACACACACACATACACGTATGTATACACACACACATACACGTATGTATACACACACACATACACGTATGTATACACACACACATACACATATGTATACACACACACGTATGTATACACACACACGTATACACACACACGTATACACACACACGTATACACACATACACACACATGTATACACACACATGTATACACACATACACACACATGTATACACATGTATACACACATACATGTATACACACATACATACACACACACATACACGTATACACACACACATACACGTATACACACACACATACACGTATACACACACACATACACGTATACACACACACATACACATACACACACACACATACACGTATACACACACACACGTATACACACACACACGTATACACACACACACACATGTATACACACACATACACACACACACACATATACACACACACACACACACACACACACACATGTATACACACACACACACACACACACACACACACACACACACACATGTATACACACACACACACACACACACACATGTATACACACACACACACATGTATGTACACACACACACACACACACACACATGTATACACACACACACACACACACACACACACATACATGTATACACACATACACACACATGTATACACACATACATGTATACACACATACATGTACACACACATACATGTACACACACATACATGTACACACACATACATGTACACACACATACATGTACACACACATACATGTACACATACACACACACATACACACACACACACACACACACACACACACACACACACACACACACACACACACACACACACACACACACATACATGTATACACACACACACACACATACATGTATACACACACACACACACATACATGTATACACACACACATGTATACACACACACATGTATACACACACACACACACACACACATGTATACACACACACACACACACGTATACACACACACACACACACGTGTATACACACACACACACGTATACACACACACACATACATGTACACACACACACATACATGTATACACACACACACATACATGTATACACACACACACACACACACGTATACACACACACACATACATGTATACACACACATACATACATACATGTATACACACACACACTGAGATCAAGTGACACTTAGTTCATTAAAACTTAATCGGGATCGGTGTCCCTTTCATGGGACGGTTGAGCTAATATAGGCTAATGCGATTAGCATGAGGTTTTCCCCTGACAGACATATCTAATATTGGCAGAAAGCTTAAATTATTGTTAAAACTGCACTGTTAATTAAGCTTCCAGTTGAGGACTTGAGGCATCTGTATGTCTAACTAGACACTAATGTACTTGTCCTCTTGCTAAGTTGTGCACCGGGGCCTCTCACTATTTGTATTTTGGTTAGGGCCAGTTTGCTCTGTTCTGTGAAGGGAGTAGTACACAGGGTTGTATGAGATCTTCAGTTTCTTGGCAATTTCTCACATGGAATAGCCTTCATTTCTCAGAATAACTATATATACACTGACAAGTTTCAGAAGAAAGTGCTTTGTTTCTGGCCATTTTGAGTCTGTAATCGAACCCACAAATGCTTATGCTCCAGATACTCAACTAGTCTAGAGAAGGCCAGTTTTATTGCTTCATTGAATCAGAACATTTTCAGCTGTGCTAACATAATTGCAAAAGGGTTTTCTAATGATCAATTTGCCTTTTTAAATGATAAACTTGGATTAGCTAACACGGCGTGCCATTGGAACACAGGAGTGATGGTTGCTGATAATGGGCCTCTGTACGCCTATGTAGATATTGTGTTAATAAAAATATCTGCCGTTTCCAGCTACAATAGTCATTTACAACATTAACAATGTCTACACTGTATTTCTGATCATTTATGTTATTTTAAAATTGACAAAAAAAACAAACAAGTGTTTTTCTATCAAAAACAAGGGAATTTCTAAGTGACCCCAAACTTTTGAATGGTAGTGTATTTTTCTTTTTTTTACCTTTATTTAACTAGGCAAGTTAAGAACAAATTCTTATTTTCAATCACGGCCTAGGAACAGTGGATTAACTGCCTGTTCAGGGGCAGAAGGACAAATTTGTACCTTGTCAGGTCGGGGATTTGAACTTGCAACCTTCCAGTTACTAGTCCAACACTCTAACCACTAGGCTACCACTAGGCTACCCTGCCGCCTGCTGCCGTGTATATGGAGAAGGCCGCTCAACTTGTACTGCACTGATTCAGATGACAGATTATTGGTTTTAAAGAAACGGATTATAAAATGATAGTTGGAGCTGCATGGTTAGATTTCAGTGCAACCTTGAGGTTATTGATCGTAAGTTGATATTTAAAAAAATTGCTATGGCTTTACATCGCTTGCCATCCCATGGTTGGAGAGTGATTTATCCAATATAACCCAGAGTGTGTTTGTCAATGGAAGCTTTAACATCAGATAGTGGTTGCTCCTTTAAAAGTTGAGTTAGTCTGTTAGCACAACTTCCGGGCTGCTGCAACATTTTGTGGCACGTCATCTAATTGTCAGCCATTTTTCTGTTAGTTGTAGTTTGACCACCAGAGGGCATCTATGAGAAGCATTTGATAGTCTACCCTATTGCAGTCACACAGGAGACCGGGGTTCATTTCCCCGACAGGGAGGAAGGAGTCGGCTGTCTCTGTAAATAATAATTTGTTTTTAACTGATTCCATGTATTATTTCATAGTTGTGATGTCTTCACTACTATTCTACATTGTAGAAAATAGTACAAATAAATACAAATCCTGGAATGAGTAGGTGTGTCCAAACTTTTGACTGGTACTTGCTTAATTCATTTGATTAATATTATGGTGTTTCTATTCCATGAAAAATGAAAAACCCTCCGGGTTTCCGTTAGGATGGAACAGAAAATATGGCGCAGTACAACGTGACGCTCATAAATTCAAAGCATTATCAGTTTGTAAATTCAGACAGTTTTGCTCTCGGAGCGCACACTGGACGTTCGGGCCAAGGAGTAGGGTTGATTTTAGCGTTCTGGCCTTACGTCTGTCAAGCACCCAAGCGAACATTGGCTAGCTACCTCCAGACACAAAATGTGACCACTGACCCTTTCTCGCCCTAGCAGAGCTGGTTATGCAGTTTGAGCGTAGGTGACTAACTGTGCTGCTGGAAACAATTTAAATTACGCTTTTTGCCGACGTTTACTGACACCGGCCATATTCAACAGAAGTTGAGCGCTAGTAAATTCATTATTCTGTGCTCTGGTACACTCAGACGAGAGTGCACTGAAATCTCAGTAGATAGCCAGAGGGAATTTACAAAAGCACCCGAATGTCCATTGAGAACGCACAACGACTATACCATTTAGCTAAGCTAAGAATTATAGGAATAATCAAGTCAATGAATGTTGGGTAGTTAGATAGCCTATAGTTAATATACTGGCAAGTTTGATGTAGAACTACTTACATTAGGTAGATAGCTAACATACCGGTACATACTGCTGTAATGATATGCTATGTGTTTCGTAAGGACAGCGTAGCTAACAAATTGCCAGCCAACATAACATGTAAGGTAACTTATTTGAAAAGCCATTACTTTATTACATTGAGTAGCAAGCTACCGCGAGGACACACTCTAGTGACTCAGAGGCTTGAGCCTGCTTTTGGTGCAGTCGACAGCACGCTGGACTTCGGACATGAAGTTTGAGGGTTCGAAACCTGCTCCCTGCATTTGAAGTTGTGCACAATTATCAGTTTATTATTTGGTTTATATTGCCCATTCATTGTCAGTTACAGACACTGTAGTGCATTGGGACTGTAAAACATAAATCAGTGCTCTAACTCCCCCTTGGTCATTAGGTCAAATCTGGTCTGTGGTAGGACAGGGTTTTTCCCACACCTCTTTTTGTCGAGTGCAAAACTTTATTTTCAATCATAAATAATTTCTGAAAGCAAAAACAAGGCTTCAAAAGTAAAACTTTTTTACAATCCAATCATTTGTAACGGAGCGCAAAACTTTGCGTTTTATTCCAAATATATATTTTAAGAACAAAAAAGTATTAAAACAAAACTCTAATTTAGTACATTTTTTGAGTGTCAGTTTGACTACAACCAATACTGTTCAGCCTTTCTTTCCGACAAGTTATAGCGGACACCTACGAAGGACTGTGTGATGATGGTATCAGGTAAGCAGCACAGGGAGTTCCGTCAAACTTCTCATAGGAGATAACTACTAACTATGTATTCAGTGTCGGTTCATAACTTTCTGCTATATTACATACATACCATAGAATTAGAAATCATGCAATTATATTTCTCAAGCTAACCAAAAACATTTAGCTACAAATGCCTGTTCTTTCCATTTTCAGTTGAATACATCTAACTTTCTTTCATGGCAACTCACAAGCAGGCCATGTCCCATTTGCTTCATAGTCAATATATAATCATATTTCATGAGTGTAAAGGTTAGCTTTTTACAGAAGGATGAAAGAACACAATGTCTGTCAGGGAACGCTATTCTGATATGTCAGATGAAGAGTTAGACCAGAATGTCAGGGCAATTAAGGCAAGGATGCCCCATGTGGGCTTTAGAATGGTCAAAGAAAGTCTCAGAGCAATGGGCCATCGTGTACAATGGCAAAGAGTTTGGGAGTCTTTGCAGGGTGTAGATGTTGAAGGTATCATTGCCTGAATGATCAGCTTCGTTGCATTACTTTGTTCCTGCTCTCCTGTCTCTCGTGCACATTGATACAGATCATAAATTGATGAGGTACTAAGATGTATAATGTCTCCATCAAACCTAAGAAATTACTTTTTTATTCTTACTTATTCAGACACATTTTCAATGATGTATGAGAGAGGAAGCCAGTCCCGTCATTGCCACCTCACCTGCTCTTAAGATAACCGTCGGGCTGACTGGGAGCCAAGGATGGTTAGGAGACACCGCTAGAGACACTATGCAATTGTGATGAACTGAGAGAATATTAGGGTAGCACTGTAATTTATTAAATCATATGCCTTCTTCCCTGCTCCTCTGTTTTACCTCTTTCCTTTTCTGTCTTCTACTCCTCTCTCCCCACCTCCTCTTTGTTCCTCTTTTTTTATAATGCACACCATATGAGCATTGAAGTACAGATTGCAATGGTATTTATAATGTTATATTACAATTATAATATTTATAATGCATCTATTATGTATTTATAACACCTGGATAATGAACTTTCAATAAAGTGTTACTTAATTTCAACCAGTGAAGAATGTGTGTCACTGAAATACTACACATATCCTGTGTCCTCAGATTAATGCAGATGAAGGGAGTTAGATATGCATAGGTATATTTCTGTATAAATGAACTACAAATCAGTCTTTACTTAAATCATGTTTCTAGTCTATTGCATAGTTACAATGTGTAATCATTGATGTCCCAGGTGCAGGAGTGGTAAACACTGTTGAAATGTATAATTGTAATACATACATGCAGACAGAGCGTCATTCAAATGGAGTGTGATACACCTGGTATTGGATAGGACTGAAAAATAACGTCCGTTATTCATCGTTGGGCCGCGGGTGTGAAATAATCAGCAGACTTCTGGCATTACACATCTGGCTAAAAGACTACTGTAGCTCTGCTGGAGTCATGTTTATTGATCATTTTGACACCTTCTGGAAACAGAAGATACAGTACAAGATTGACGGAGTGCATCCAAATCATCTTGGCTTCTAGACTCTATCCATGCATTTCAAGGCTGCGTTGAAACAATGACTGGTAAATGATCCAAGACCAGCTCAGTTAATCCCTACCATTGTGACAATGAGTCATCATAATGCTGCATCAAATCAAATTTTATTTGTCACATACACATGGTTAGCAGATGTTAATGTGAGTGTAGCAAAATGCTTGTGCTTCTAGTTCCGACAATGCAGTAATAATCCAACAAGTAATCTAACTAACAATTCCAAAAAAAAACTACTGTCTTATACACAGTGTAAGGGGATAAAGAATATGTACATAAAGATATATGAATGAGTGATGGTACAGAGCAGCATAGGCAAGATACAGTAGATGGTATCGAGTACAGTATATACATGAGATGAGTATGTAAACAAAGTGGCATAGTTAAAGTGGCTAGTGATACATGTATTACATAAGGATGCAGTAGATGATATAGAGTACAGTTTATACGTATACATATGAGATGAATAATGTAGGGTATGTAAACATTATATTAGGTAGCATTGTTTCAAGTGGCTAGTGATATATTTTACATCATTTCCCATCAATTCCCATTATTAAAGTGGCTGGAGTTGAGTCAGTGTGTTGGCAGCAGCCACTCAATGTTAGTGGTGGCTGTTTAACAGTCTGATGGCCTTGAGATAGAAGCTGTTTTTCAGTCTCTCGGTCCCAGCTTTGATGCACCTGTACTGATCTCGCCTTCTGGATGATAGCGGGGTGAACAGGCAGTGGCTCGGGTGGTTGTTGTCCTTGATGATCTTTATGGCCTTCCTGTAACATAGGGTGGTGTAGGTGTCCTGGAGGGCAGGTAGTTTGCCCCCGGTGATGCGTTGTGCAGACCTCACTACCCTCTGGAGAGCCTTATGGTTGTGGGCGGAGCAGTTGCCGTACCAGGCGGTGATACAGCCCGCCAGGATGCTCTCGATTGTGCATCTGTAGAAGTTTGTGAGTGCTTTTGGTGACAAGCCGAATTACTTCAGCCTCCTGAGGTTGAAGAGGCGCTGCTGCACCTTCTCAATGTACATCATTTTAGGGGCATTGGCAAACAATGTAAGTAATTTAAGTACCCCTAATTGCACTGAATAGTGTACATCTGTTTTATCCTACAGCTATTGTATGCAGTAATCATGAGCCTATAAACCGGAGTTACACTGTTAGCACTGAGGCGGTGTGCAATAGTAGGAAGACCATTTTATGCAGCTCACCCTGCACTATCAGCTCCAATGTAAATAACATGAGTAAGTCTACCTCTGATTTTAATGCTTTACTGTGAAGCTTATCAATCAAGCAACCCATAAAAGTGCTAAAAATAGCCCATATTAACTTTTGTAGCCTAAGAAACAAGGTCCATGGAGTCAATAACTTGCTTGTAACAGATGACATTGAAATTTTGACTATTGCTGAAACTCATTTAGATATCTTTGATGATACAGTGGTAGCAATATATATATTACCTTTAACTAGGCAAGTCAGGTAAGAATTTTTTTATTTTCAATGACGACCTAGGAACAGTGGGTTAACCGCATTGTTCAGGGGCAGAACAACAGATTTTCACATTGTCGGTTCTGGGATTTGATTTTGCAAGCTTCTGGTTACTAGTCCAACGCGCTAACCACTAGGCTACCTGCCTCCCATGGTTATAACATCTACCGAAAAGACAGAAATGCCAACGGTGGTGGTTTTGCTGTCTATATTCAGAACCACATTCCTGTAAAGCTTAGAGACGATCCAATGTTAAATACTGTTGAAGCAATATGGCTACAGGTTCATCTGCCTCACCTAAAGCCCATTCTTGTGATAAGCTGCTATAGACCACCAAGTGCTAACAGTCAGTATATGGATAATATACTGTATGTGTGAAATGCTTAATGATATCACATATATTATATTTTCTGGGTGATTTAATATTGACTGGCTATCATCAAGCTGCCCACTCAGAAATAAACTTCAAACTGTAACCAGTTATCAATCAACCTACCAGGCTAGTTACAAACAGCACAGGAATGAAGTCATCAACATGCATTGATCATTTGTAGTGATTCATGTGTTGATGATGTGAAGAATATTTGCTGGTCTGTGGTGTGTAATGATGACCAACCAGACGCTGCTGGTCTGTGGTGTGCAATGAGGAGCAACCAGACGCTGCACTTGACACATTTATGAAACGACTTATTCCAGTTACTAATAAGCACACACCCATTAAGAAAATGACTAAAAACTGTTAAATCCCCTTGGATTGATGAGGAATTGAAAAATGGTATGGTTGAGAGGGATGAGGCAAAAAGGTATGGCAATTAAGTCTGGCGGCCCAACTGATTGGCAAACGTACTGCAAATTAAGAAATCTTGTGACTAAATAAAAATAAACTACACTAATGAAACAAATATAAGTTACATAAAGAATGATAGTAAAAAGCTTTGGAGCACCTTAAAATGATTTTTTGGGGGGGGGAAATCTTTTTTTTTTCATTCATTGAATCAGATGGCTCGTTCATCACAAAGCCCACTGATATTGCAAACTACTTTAATGATTTATTCATTGGGAAGATTAGCAAACTTAACCATGACATGCCAGCTACAAACGCTGACACTACACATTCAAGTATATCGGACCAAATTATGAAAGACAAACATTGTTTTGAATTCCGTAAAGTCAGTGTGGAAGAGGTGAAAAAAGTATTGTCTGTCAACAATAACAAGTCAACGGGGTCTGACAATCTGGATGGAAAATGACTGAGGATAATAGCAGATGATGTTGCCACTCCTATTTGACACATCTTCAATTTAAGTCTACTAGAGAGCATGTGCCCTCAGGCCTAGAGGGGAGCTAAATTCATTCCGCTACCCAAGAATAGTAAAACACCCTTCACTGGCTCAAATAGCCGACCAATCAGCCGGTTACCAACCCTTAGTAAACTTCTGGAAAAAATAGTGTTTGACCAGATACAATGCTATTTCACAGTGAACAAACTGACAGGATTTCAGCATGCTTAGAGGGAAGGACACTCAGCAAGCACAGCACTTACACAAATTTGCTCATCTCCCATCCTTCACACACAGGCACATTTTCTGTCTGTTGCCTGCATCGCAGTCATAGTTGTTTTCGTTACCAATAATAACTTTGGAAATGTGTGCGTTTCTATCGAAGTATGTGCCTTATTACGTTATAATAGTTTCTGCATGTCGTGTTGTCGTTTCTACTGTAACGTAATATTAGTGTATATTCCTTATAACCGCGGACACAAGGTAATGTTACTCATTTCATAACCTTTATAGTGTTATATTCAATCGTGCTTATGTAGCTAGCTACATTCCTCTATTAGATCTGTAAAACAATGCTATTTGCATCAGAGAAGTATTGGCTTGTTGTATTTTGAAGCTATCCTAGAAAAATGTAACAATATCTTCTTATACCACTTGGTTGTTTTCTATGTGCATTCCACAAAGCTGTTTATCATGTCCACATTATCCACTGCCCCCATCTTGAGGTTATAGTCAAGCACACAGTCTGGTTTCTCTCTCTCCCCTCATGTGGTCCACTTTCCTGGTGGCAGACATGGTTGCTGTATGGACAGTGGAGATGACATGGATGTTTTGTTTGTCATGCCATTTTACTGCCAGCTGTTGGCATTTCTTATTTTGTATAACGGGTCATTTAGGATGGCAGTAGCATTGTTGATGAAATGCAGTCGTCGCAGCAGAACTAGGAAGCAGCCTTGGGAAAAGATGGTGGAGCTGCAAACATAGGAGCTCCAATATTCTCTTAGGGAGTTCTTTACTATCCCTATGAAAAGGACTGTCACCAGGAAGGTGTACATTTCACTAAATTGTGGTTCCCCCTACTCCTGACTCTCTTCTCCTGTAGCTCCAAGGCATAGTGATTGGTGTCTGCTATGTCTCCCACCAGCTCCTCTGTCAGAAACAACTTGAAGCACTCTGCCTCAGATGGAAATGGAAAGGGGTGTTGCACTCCAGACTGGGACTCAAAGCAAACAGCAGGGCCAGGAGGGGTGAAATGGATAGCAGCCTTCCAGCTACCACAGAACTCCTTCACTTCATTCACTGTCCGTCTGCCTCCATCACCACCAGCATCTTCAAAGGGAACTGGGACGTTGTCAGTGGACAAGGGGTCCTTAACGGCTGGGGGGCAGCGCCTCACTGTCAGAACGCCTCACTTCCTGACTTTCAGACTCAGTTAGAATTTTTAAAAATCTCCAGAATTTACACATTTGAGTCATCTCCTTTTTCAAGACATTGCTAATTCTACAGCTTAGCTCACTAGCTACATACATTAACAACAACACTGAATGGCTCAGAGTGAGGTTACATGATTGACTGCCCGCACCATTTCTATCAATAGATCACAATCAGAAAATGTTTTGTGGGGTAATTATTTATATATTTACTGTTTTATTCACGTCTTTCAGGTACCGGTGATAAATCATGCATAGATTGTAATGGGCACATAGTATGTGTGTAAAATACTTTTTTGAAGGTTGTACTGATTATGAAATTTGCACACTGTAGCTCTAACTCAAAAAGGTTTTGGGACACTGTAAAGTCCATGGAGAATAAGAGCACCTCCTCCCAGCTTCCCACTGCACTGAGGCTAGGAAACACTGTCACTACCGATAAATCCATGATATTCGAGAATTCCAATAAGCATTTCTCTACAAGTGGCCATGCTTTCAACTGGCTACCCCAACCCCGGCCAACAGCTCTACACCCCCTACAGCTACTTGCGCAAGCCTCCCCAGCTTCTCCTTCACCCAAATCCAGATAGCAGATGTTCTGAAAGAGCTGCAAAACCTGGACCTGTACAAATCAGCTGGGCTAGACAATCTGGACCCTCTCTTTCTAAAAGTATCCGCCGCCATTGCTGCAACCCCTTTTACTAGTCTGTTCAACTTCTTTCGTATCATCCGAGATTCCTAAAGATTGGACAGCTGCTGCGGTCATCCCCCTCTTAAAAGGGGGTGACACTCTAGACCCAAACTGTTACAGACCAATCACCATCCTGCCCTGCCTTTCTAAAGTCTTCAAACAGATCCCTGACCATTTTCAATCCCACCGTACCTTCTCCACTATGCAATCCGGTTTCCGAGGTAGTCACGGGTGCACCTCAGCCACGCTCAAGGTCCTGAACGATATCATAACTGCCATCGATAAGACAATACTGTGTAGCCGTATTCGTCGACCTGACCAAGGCTTTCGACTCTGTCAATCACTGCATTCTTATCGGCTGACTCAATAGACTTGATTTCTCTAATGACTGCCTCGCCTGCTTCACTAACGACTTCTGAGAGAGTTCAGTGTGTCAAATCGGAAGGCCTGTTGTCCGGACCTCTGGCAGTCTATTATGGGGCTACTACAGGGTTCCTCTCGGGCGACTCTTTTCTCTGCATATATCAATGATGTCGCTCTTGCTGCTGGTGATTCCTTGATCCAACTCTACACAGACAACATCATTCTGTATATATCTGGCCATCCTTTGGACACTGTTAACAAACGTCCAAACTAGCTTCAACGCCATACAACACTCCTTCCGTGGTCTCCAACTGCTCTTAAATGCAAGTAAAACTAAATGCATGCTTTCAACCGATCGCTGCCCACACCCGTCCGCCCGACTAGCATCACTACTTTGGACGGTTCGGACTTAGGTATTTGTAGTTCTCCACATATTCTAGGTGTCTGACTAGACTGTAAACTCTCATTTCAGACTCATATTAAGCATCTCCATTCCAAAATTACATCTAGAACTGGCTTGCTATTTCGCAACCAAGCCTCCACTCACGCTGCCAAACATAACCTTGTTAAACTGACTATCCTACTGATCATCGACTTCAGCGATGTCATTCACAAAACAACCTCCAACACTCTACTCAGCAAACTGGATGCAGTCTATGCCATCCGCTTTGTCACCAAAGCCCCGTATACCACCAACCACTGTGCCCTGTATGCTCTTGTCGGCTGGCCCTCACTACATATCTGTCGCCAGACCCACTGGCTCCAGGTCATCTATAAGTCCTTACTTTTTTTTTTTGAGAATTCAGGAAGTGAATGGTGGAATGTGAATGATGGTAGACGACACACCCATAACATGCATATTATAAACAGACCAAACGCATCTGGTCTTCTTAGGTTTCTGTGAGGAAAAAAAATTATGGCTGCGCGCTAAAACTAATCATCGGCGGATTATTTTCGATTTCTAGAAAGTGTTTTACTCAATTATTTCGATCAGTGATGAGCTCACCTGTGATTAATTATAAAATAGTAATTGCTATTAGCTAATTCATATTGTATTTTATGTCAGCCGAGAGTTAGAAAATATGACCGCTTGTGTTGCGTCAATCTTTCCTCAGTTAGCGCTAGGACAAATGTAGCCTACATTTTTCCAGTTTAGATGATTGTGTTATGCTGTAGATACTTCTGTGAATATCTGAACCTTGCATCCAAAAATAAACTTCTCACATTCTGGACCTAACTTTGTAAGGACAGTTTGTGTAAATAGTTTCTGAAAAAAAGTGGCACCAGCTCAAATGCTGATTGCTGCCTCATTTGAAACTGGCCGTTCTAAATAAGCATTCTAATCACACGGGTGTGATCGTACGCTTCAGGGACCACTGTAGAACGATCACACCCTTGGGATGGTAGGTGTGAAAGGGTTGACGACCGTTCCACAGGTGCATGATCATAAATGATTTATGGTTAATTGAACAAGCATGGGAAACGGTGTTTAAACCCTTTACAATGAAGATCTGTGAAGTTAATTCGTAAAAATCCAAATATCTTTGACAGACAGGATCCTGAAAAAGGGCAGTTTTTTTGCTGAGTTTGGTATGAACTTTGAACTCTTATTCACTAAAGAAGTGATACATCCAAGACATCAAGTTATCAGCAGCAGCTGTAAAAGTGCGTGGACTAGGCAAGGACGGACAATCTCTTTAGAACGACAGGGTACTACAACGTATCCGTTCTACCACACGATGACAGGGTACTACAACGTATCCGTTCTACCACACGATGACAGAAATATTATTCAAGGGGCATCTCTGCTGGGCAACCCAGCCTTTCATCTTTGACCAATTGATCAAAGCGCAGCTCAGAGTAAATATACACTGCTCAAAAAAATTAAGGGAACACTTAAACAACACAATGGCACTCCAAGTCAATCACAATTCTGTGAAATCAAACTGTCCACTTAGGAAGCAACACTGATTGACAATAAATATCACATGCTGTTGTGCAAATGGAATAGACAACAGTTGGAAATTATAGGCAATTAGCAAGACACCCCCAATAAAGGAGTGGTTCTGCAGGTGGGGACCACAGACCACTTCTCAGTTCCTATGCTTCCTGGCTGATGTTTTGGTCACTTTTGAATGCTGGCGGTGCTTTCGCTCTAGTGGTAGCATGAGACGGAGTCCACAACCCACACAAGTGGCTCTGGTAGTGCAGCTCATCCAGGATGGCACATCAATGCGAGCTGTGGCAAGAAGGTTTGCTGTGTCTGTCAGCGAAGTGTCCAGAGCATGGAGGCGCTACCAGGAGACAGGCCAGTACATCAGGAGACGTGGAGGAGGCCGTAGGAGGGCAACAACCCAGCAGCAGGACCGCTACCTCCGCCTTTGTGCAAGGAGGAGCAGGAAGAGCACTGCCAGAGGCCTGCAAAATGACCTCCAGCAGGCCACAAATGTGCATGTGTCTGCTCAAACGGTCAGACACAGACTCCATGGGGGTAGTAAGAGGGCCCGACGTCCACAGGTGGGGGTTGTACTTACAGCCCAACACCGTGCAGGACGTTTTTAATTTGCCAGAGAACACCAAGATTGGCAAATTCGCCACTGGCGCCCTGTGCTCTTCACAGATGAAAGCAAGTTCACACTGAGCACGTGACAGTCTGGAGACGCCGTGGAGAACGTTCTGCAACATCCTCCAGCATGACCGGTTTGGCAGTGGGTTAGTCATGGTGTGGGGTGGCAATTTCTTGGGGGGCCGCACAGCCCTCCATGTGCTCGCCAGAGGTAGCCTGACTGCCATTAGGTACCGAGATGAGATCCTCAGACCCCTTGTGAGACCATATGCTGGTGCGGTTGGCCCTGGGTTCCTCCTAATGCAAGACAATGCTAGACCTCATGTGGCTGGAGTGTGTCAGCAGTTCCTGAAAGAGGAATGCATTGATGCTATGGACTGGCCCGCCCGTTCCCCAGACATGATTCCAATTGAGCACATCTGGGACATCATGTCTCGCTCCATCCACCAACGCCACGTTGCACCACAGACTGTCCAGGAGTTGGCGGATGCTTTAGTCCAGGTCTGGGAGGAGATCCCTCAGGAGACCATATGCCACCTCATCAGGAGCATGGCCAGGCGTTGGAGGGAGGTCATACAGGCACGTGGAGGCCACACACACACTGAATGTTGTAAAATTATTGGTAGAGACTGAATAAGGTGATGATTAATAATTGACTGCTATTGATATAAAATATTACCAGGTCTTTAAGAGTTCATTCGGGAAGACAACAGCTCTATAAACATTCTACCGTGGTGCTCGGACTTCCTTGTTAATTACATTTACATGATTACTTTAATCAGGTAATATTAATTACACAGAATTGATTTCATAAAATAGCATGCATTATCATTTAATCCATAGTAAAGACACAACACACGTCGGCTACTACATCAACACTCAACAAAGAGCAGCAGTTAGTTTCAGAGTGGGTGGCAAGGAATAATTAAGCCCTGAATATTTCTAAAACTAAAAGCATTGTATTTGGAACAAAACGCTCACTAAAACCTAGACCTCAACTAAGTCTTGTAATAAATAATGTGGTAATTGAGCAAGTTGAGTTGATTAAACTGCTTGGAGTAACTATATATTGTAAATTGTCATGGTCAAAATATATTGATGCAGTAGTAGCTAGGATGGGGAGAAGAAGTCTATACAATAAAGCACTAACAACAAGGCAGGTCCTACAGGCCCTAGTTTTGATGGACCTGGATTATTGTTCAGTCGTGTGTTCAGGTGTCACAAATAGGGACTAGGGAAATTAGGGAATAGGGAAAATTGCAATTGGCTCAGAACACAGCAGCATGGCTGGCCCTTGGATGGACACAGAGAGCAAATATTAATAATATGCATGTCAATCTCTCCTGGCTGAAAGTGGAGGAGAGATTGACTTCATCACTACTTTTATTTGTGAGAGGTATTGAGATGTTGAATGCACAGAGCTGTCTGTCTAAACAACTGGCACCCATGCATACCCTGCAAGACGTCTCTTCACAGACCCCAAGTCCAGAACAGACTATGGGAGGCACACTGTACTAAATAGAGCCATGACTACATGGAACTCTATTCCACATCAAGCAGTAAAATTAGATTTTTTTAAAAGATAAATTTTTTAAAAACACCTTATGGAACAGCGGGGACTGTGAAGCAACGCAAACATTGGCACAGACATGCATACACACGGATTTAATACTGCATATATGTGGTAGTTGTGGAGTAGGGGCCTGAAGGCACACATTGTGTTGAGTAATCTGTGAATGTATTGTAATGTTCTTTAAATTGTATAACTGCCTGAATTTTGCAGGACCCCAGGAAGTGGGGATCCATAATAAATACAAATACCTGAACCACACCTTTATTTGCCAAGGAAGAGTACCTGATCAGTGAATATATTCAATGTACAGGCTACAATGTGGGGATCTAATGTAGTGTAGTTATTACCACGCATGTATATAGGACTTGCAACCTTAAAAGTTATTATACTCAATCCATAGGCTTCATTAATGCCATTCAGACTCAATACAACAACTATGATAGCTGAGGTTCATAGGTTCTGAACTAACATTCATAACAGACGTTTTAGGGTCCATAAACAGATCGGCTACATACTGTAGCCATTTACACATCCATAGGCATACAGTTATTTCTATCCTCCACTACACAATAAGCAAATAAATAGTTAGCTAGCTATGTTACTTCAGATGTATTGCATGGCAAATATAAGCAAGGCAAGCTAACACAATTGTATATTCAATTTGCAGTAAATACTTTAGCTGGCTAGATTCTTTACATCCACTGTTTCACAAGACGATAGCCTGGTGTGCTGGTTCTCTAAGGAATTCCTAAAACATTAAACACGAATGACAAAGTCACTCATGTCATAACACCAGCTAGTTAGCTGGCTAATGTTAGCTAGTAAACTAACTTGCTAAATAGCGATTTTCATAAATTTACTTTATGACAAAAAAAATGCACAAAAAATGCACAATCGTTCGTCTCTACATTAACTAACATATTCCTCTCAATTGTAAATGTTTTGCTTGACTCGTTATGACATAATGACTTGCATTTGCCACCACCGTAATGTTTTGTCAGCCATCTTTGCTGAAGAAAGTCACCAGGGATGAGTGTCTCGCGACAAATTCGTCATCGGAAACACTCGATATGATTGGTCATATAAAAACCTTGGGACCCCAAAGGCATAATGAGTGCTCTAACTTCCCCTTGCGGTGGTCTGGAGCAATGAAGCCAGGACGCTGGGTACCTCTAAGTCCCGCGGTGTTCTCAACTTTTAAAAAAGAGGAACCACTATGTACAGTGCGGTGTCCCTCAGGGCAGTAGCCTTGGACCATTGCTCTTCTCTATTTTTACAAATGATTTGCAACTGGTCTTACACAAAGCTAGAATGACTGTGTGTGTGGATGATGGGTGATTCGTAATAAAAACGGGTCTTAAATAAATCTAAAAGCATTGTATTTGGTTAAAAATGCTAAGATCTACACCTCAACTGGAGTTGTGTATGAAGGGTGACCATTGAGCAAGCTAAACATCTAGATATAATATTGGATGATCAGTTATCATGGTCAAGTCTTTTTGACAAAGTTGTTTGTCATAAGCTGCCAGTCTGCATGGAGCAGCCAGCCTGCAAGGAGCTGCCAGTCTGCAAGGAGCCGCCAGAGCTGCCAGTCTGTAAGAAGCCGCCAGATCCGTCAGCCAGACTCTTCCAGAATCCGCCAGTCAGCCAGACTCTTGCAGAATCCGCCAGTCAGCCAGACTCTTGCAGAATCCGCCAGTCAGCCAGACTCTTGCAGAATCCGCCAGTCAGCCAGACTCTTCCAGAATCCGCCAGTCAGCCAGACTCTTCCAGAATCCGCCAGTCGGCCAGACTCTTCCAGAATCCGCCAGTCGGCCAGACTCTTCCAGAATCCGCCAGTCAGCCAGACTCTTCCAGAATCCGCCAGTCAGCCAGACTCTTCCAGAATCCGCCAGTCGGCCAGACTCTTCCAGAATCCGCCAGTCGGCTCTTCCAGAATCCGCCAGACTCTTCCAGAATCCGCCAGTCGGCCAGAATCCGCCAGTCTTCCAGAATCCGCCAGTCAGCCAGACCAGAATCCGCCAGTCGGCCAGACTCTTCCAGAATCCGCCAGACTCTTCCAGACTCTTCCAGAATCCGCCAGACTCTTCCAGAATCTTCCAGAATCTTCCAGAATCCAGTCAGCCAGACTCTTCCAGAATCCGCCAGTCGGCCAGACTCTTCCAGAATCCGCCAGTCGGCCAGACTCTTCCAGAATCCGCCAGAATCGGCCAGACTCTTCCAGAATCCGCCAGTCGGCCAGACTCTTCCAGAATCCGCCAGTCAGCCAGACTCTTCCAGAATCCGCCAGTCGCCAGACTCTTCCAGAATCCGCCAGACTCTTCCAGAATCCGCCAGTCTTCCAGAATCCGCCAGACTCTTCCAGAATCCGCCAGACTCTTCCAGAATCCGCCAGACTCTTCCAGACTCTTCCAGAATCCGCCAGTCGGCCAGACTCTTCCAGAATCTTCCAGCCAGTCGGCCAGACTCTTCCAGAATCCGCCAGTCGGCCAGACTCTTCCAGAATCCGCCAGTCGGCCAGACTCTTCCAGAATCCGCCAGTCGGCCAGACTCTTCCAGAATCCGCCAGTCGGCCAGACTCTTCCAGAATCCGCCAGTCGGCCAGACTCTTCCAGAATCCGCCAGTCGGCCAGACTCTTCCAGAATCCGCCAGTCGGCCAGACTCTTCCAGAATCCGCCAGTCGGCCAGACTCTTCCAGAATCCGCCAGTCGGCCAGACTCTTCCAGAATCCGCCAGTCGGCCAGACTCTTCCAGAATCCGCCAGTCGGCCAGACTCTTCCAGAATCCGCCAGTCGGCCAGACTCTTCCAGAATCCGCCAGTCGGCCAGACTCTTCCAGAATCCGCCAGTCGGCCAGACTCTTCCAGAATCCGCCAGTCGGCCAGACTCTTCCAGAATCCGCCAGTCGGCCAGACTCTTCCAGAATCCGCCAGTCGGCCAGACTCTTCCAGAATCCGCCAGTCGGCCAGACTCTTCCAGAATCCGCCAGTCGGCCAGACTCTTCCAGAATCCGCCAGTCGGCCAGACTCTTCCAGAATCCGCCAGTCGGCCAGACTCTTCCAGAATCCGCCAGTCGGCCAGACTCTTCCAGAATCCGCCAGTCGGCCAGACTCTTCCAGAATCCGCCAGTCGGCCAGACTCTTCCAGAATCCGCCAGTCGGCCAGACTCTTCCAGAATCCGCCAGTCGGCCAGATCCGCCAGTCGGCCAGGATCCGCCAGTCGGCCAGGATCCGCCAGTCGGCCAGGATCCGCCAGTCGGCCAGGATCCGCCAGTCGGCCAGGATCCGCCAGTCGGCCAGGATCCGCCAGTCGGCCAGGATCTGGTAAAGTCCAGGATCAACCTGCCCGAGCTTCCCCTCACTCCAGGGCTTCCCCTCACTCCCGAGCTTCCCCTCACTCCCGAGCTTCCCCTCACTCCCGAGCTGTCCTTCAGTCCCGATCTGCTCCTCAGTCCAGTGGGGTTCTGGGTGAGGACTACTAGGCCATGGTCGGCGGCGAGGGTGGACTATCCAGGGACGCGAGGAGAGGGGACTAAGACATTGACTGAGTGGGGTCCACGTCCCACGCCGGAGCCGCCACCATGGACAGACGCCCACCCGGACCATCCCTATTGTTTTGAGGTGCGTTCGGGAGTCCGCACCTTAGGGGAGGGGGGTTCTGTCACGCCCTGGTCTAAGTATTTTGTGTTTTACTTCATGTATTGGGTCAGGCCAGGGTGTGGCATGGGGTTTTTGTATTGTGGTGTGTTTTGTCTTGGGGTTTTGGTGTTGGTATTGGGATTGTAGCTTAGTGGGGTATCTAGCAAAGTCTATGGCTGTCTGGAGTGGTTCTCAATCAGAGGCAGGTGTTTATCGTTGTCTCTGATTGGGAACCATATTTAGGCAGCCATATTCTTTGAGTTTGTCGTGGGTGATTGTCCTTAGTGTCTTCGTTCCTGTCGCTGTGTTAGTTGACACAAGTATAGGCTGTTTCGGTTTTCGTTACGTTTATTTGTTTTGTAGTGTTTGTATTGATTCGTGTTTACGTTTTGTTGATTAAACATGGATCGCAATCTACACGCTGCATTTTGGTCCGATCCTTGTTCCACCTCTTCGTCAGAGGAGAAGATAGAAGAGAACCGTTACATCATCATTATTGATATGTTTATTTCCCAGATATACACGTTTCTTCTCACCTCATGTCAATATCATTTCTGATCGGGAAAACGACTCATAAAAGCCATGTCTAGTATGCCATTCTTATTTTTGCCCTCAAATGATGTCATCCTTGCATTGTAGGAACTGGGTTCTACAGTTTGAACCCCTGCCCTCTCTTGCCCGTCGCCACCGCCCAGCCATCTAGATGTGTGAAGGGTAGTGTATTTTCTGTAGGGAAGCTAATTATCTATCATGTAGGACATTCCTGGGAGTGTGTAAACTTATTTTTTTTATTACCATAGCATTTATGTTCTCTATAGTTATGTACTTGAAACAGTATCAATTCCGCTCATTTGGAAAAACTCTTGGCAGACTTGACACAAAATATAGTGTAGTAATGGAATGTTTCACTGGATCAATCTGAAACTTTGCACACTGCCGCATCTTGTCGCCAAAATCTAAATTCCGCCTTGACTCCTCTGATTATATGGCCTCTCTCTTGCATTTCAAAATGGAACAAAAAAATAAATAAACAGAAAAACATGCATTGTTTATATGATCTTTTACCAGATCTAAATGTGTTATATTCAACTACATTAATTTCACCATTCCAATAACTTCAAAGTGTTTCCTTTCAAATGGTATCAAGAATATGCATATCCCTACTTCAGGTCCTGAGTTACAAGCCGTTAGATTTGGGTATTTCATTCTAGGTGAAAATTGAAAAGGGTATGATTCATAAGAGGTTTTAACAGGTGTAAATCCACTTCACGTTTTTGTATATCAATGTGTCATATCATAGTTGACAACCCATTCTTTCTGCGGTCGTCGTTGACTCTTCATTCGGAGCAGATATTTATATTTCATTTTTGGAAAATGACAAAACTGAGCGAGATTTTCCAGAAATTCCAAACTTTGCATCTGCACACTTATTCCAGTAAATGTGTTTTGTTTATGTTCAGTGTACATTGCTAAAAGTAGTCCTTGTGCATAGAGTTTGTTAAACTTTGAAATCAATGGTTATTGTTTGGTATACATTTTAAGTGAACGCCAATACTCTCCGCCTGCCTGCGTGTGTGTGCCAGTGTATGATAAGTGAAGCTAATCACTAGAATTTTCAGAATGTTGATTGGCCATTCCACAAAAGGAGTGAAATCAGTGAATTGGGTCTTAATCCAGACAGCCAATCAGAGCTGCAGTCTCAGGAGACCTGCCGCATGATTGGTCGAAACCTCTAAACAGCTGGCAGCACTTTTGGATGCTAATGCCAAGACAATGGTCCATTACAACACTTGAAACATACTTCTTTCCTTCCATCTTGTTTCTATCCTGTCTTCCTAGAAGGGATCGCAGAGGATCTGAGATACACTATATAAAACAGAAGTATGTGGACACCCTTCAAATTAGTGGATTCGGCTATTTCAGCCACACCCATTACTGACAGATGTATAAAATCGAGCACACAGCCATGCAATCACTATAGACACACACTGCACTGTTTTATCATTTGTTTTATATGTAATGTAAGTGCTTTAATATGTTTGGACACCAGGAAGAGTAGCTGCTGCCTTGGCAGCAGCTAATGGGGATCCTAATAAATACAAATACAGAGTTCAAAACTGCCTCGAAGCAACATCAGCACAACAACTGTTCATCGGGAGCTTTGTGAAATGGTTTTCCATGGCCGAGTAGCCGCACACAAGCCTAAGTTCACCATGCGCAATGCCAAGGGTTGGCTGGACTGGTGTAAAGCTTGCTGCCATTGGAGTCTGGAGCAGTGGAAATGCATTCTCTGCAGTGATGAATCATGCTTCACCATCTGGCAGTCCGACAAACAAATCTGGGTTTGGTGGATGCTAGGAGAACGGTACCTGCCCAAATGCATAGCGCCAAAAGCTAGGTGGAGGAGGAATAATGATCTGGGGCTGTTTTTCATGGTTCGGGCTAGGCCCCTTAGTTCAATAGAAGAGAAATCTTAACGCTACAGCATTAAATGACATTCTAGACAATTATGTGCTTCCAACTTTGTGGCAACAGTTCAGGAAAGGCCCTTCCCTGTTTCAGCATGTCAATGCCCCCATGCACAAAGCAAGGTGCAAGCGGAAATGGTTTGTCGAGATCATGTGAAAGAACTTGACTGGCCTGCAAAGAACCCTGACTTTACCTCCATCAAACACCTTAGGGATGAATTGGAACGCCGACCTCACTAATGATCTTTTGACTGAATGGAAGCAAGTCCCTGCTGCAATGTTCCAACATCGAGTGGAAAGCCTTCACAGATTACTGGGCTGTTATAGCAGCGTAAGTGGGGAGCATCTCCATATTAATGCCTATGATTTTGGAATGAGATGTTTTTGATGAGCAGGTGTCCACATACTTTTGGTAATGTAGTCTATAAACTAGGCAGGGTGCAGGCATATGGAAGGTTTGCTTTTAACGTTTGACAATATGCAGTCTGATTATGTCAGATCACTGGTTTCCTCAAGGACGGAAAGGATGAAGGTCTTTGAATGGGTCAAGGATGTCTACAGTCTGCAAAGACAGGAGATTGACCAGATAAAAACATTTTTAATGGAGATTTAGAGATCCCTACAAATAAATAAACCCAAAACACTTAAATAACACTATAACGTAATATTATGTGACGTAGGCTACTCATGAGCAGTACATAGGCTATCATGGTTGCAATGCAATGAACCCTGTTATGCCCCGTTTGGGCTAACAGCCTACGCACTGCCAAAGATCACATTGACATATAACCTGCTATATCCTACCAAAAAAGGGGACGATTTCAGTTATACATTAAAACATATTTAAAAGGAGCACAACGGGCCACTAGTTGAAATGACATTTTAATGTATTAACTTGTATTAGCAAGCTTTTAGTAAGATCATTCATACCCCTCCCTCAAGGACACATTTGATTTTAATCAAGCCGATAGACCGCGACACACGGCTCAGCCTTTGGCATAGCATATCGAGCCCAAGCAGCTCAACTGTATCCTATTCGTTTGAAGATAGTGTTGCCCTTACACATAACTCTCGCATTAACGCAACAAGTGCCAACTCTCCAACGTGGTTTTGAGAGACTACTGTAGGCTATAGCCTACGACTTTTGTGAGAACGAAACAACCCTTTGTATGGAATTTGACAATTCTGTCTCGTTTATTAGTCTGAAGAGGTCACCGGCTAGGTCACGGACTTCACAGTCAGTTCTACAATTCAATATTTCTGTCGTAGATAGACAAATAACACAACAAGAAATATCTGGACCGGGCGGCAGCGTTAACAGAACCAGTAACTGCAAGGTCGCTGGTTCGAATCCCGAGCGGACTAGGTGAAAACTCTGATGTGCCCTTAGGCAAGGCACTTTACCCTACTTGCTCCTGTAAGTCGCTCTGGCTAAGAGCGTCTGCTAAATGACTATAACGTAAAATGTCTAATCTATGGAAGAAGCCTAAATGACTTCACTGCAAGATCAACAATACACATTTCCAACACTTCAATGCGCACCTTTACGCAGCCGTGAAAGCTAAGATGGGACTCTTACCAGGAATGGCCAGGTTGGTGAGCGGGATGCTGTGCATGCTCTCCGGTAAATTTGCCATCCAGTCGGCGAACCTGGGTTCGCTTTTCCCGTGAGAGGAAGCCATGCCACCGCGCACTATATTCCCACTCTCTTGTCTGCGCGAGCGTTGAGTGCGCTTTCTCTATGCAGCGCTCGCTCCCCTTACTACTCACCCACACGCAACACGCACACCAGCGTGCCTGGGAGTGAGTTCACGCCACACCCCCTGAATGCGATCATGTGGATATCGAACACGTTTAATAGGATATGTCGATAAAGAGTTGTGTTTTTGATAATTGTGATTTTAGGGTGATCTCATGGCGAGCGAGTGATATATTCCTGTGAAGTCATTGAATTGAGGGTGGGCCCAGCAATCGCCAGTTGACTTAATTAAATAATTAGTTCTATGTCCCATTCTGGTTGAAACCGCGAATGGCTCTCCTGCTCTCCACTACAAGTACGGCATCCATGGCTTTGTGTTTGCCCGTCCGTGTATAGCGCCGCTGTCCACTCCTGTGGTGCTGAATTCATCAAATCTGCTTTCCCGACACCAGCGCTTTCTGGAGAAGCGCCTTGGGAATAAGACACGTTAACCGATTGATGTTACCTTCTCGCTTGTATGGATTTGTACATTTTTACTTGAATAAATGCAGTTTTTTTGACTTGGGGATGAGCTCACCTGAGCGGAGTACCGGCACCACAACATGTCTACTGTTTGAGCTCTTTTAAAATATCAGCTCAAAAGTATTGTGGAGCTCCTGCACCTCAATATAAACAGGTCCGGCACCCAGAATGATACATATTTCAGTCCAAGTCAAGCACTGAATATATGCATAACATTGGACATATTTTGACACCAGGCCAGAGTTTAAAAGAGACCTCACTCAAAAACATATGTTTTGTCTAAATAGGCTAAATTATACATCTACTTCGCCTTATATTTAGACATGTGTACCCTTGATGTGCTACCGACTGTTTCACAACATATTCGCAACAATTGTAATTTTTTCCCGGTTGATGATACAATATCTATATTCTCTTTGA